>NC_080796.1:69336485-69604105 GCF_028018385.1 Neofelis nebulosa | reverse complement strand
CACTTCTCGGAGCTGCCTCCTTGTCACCAGCCTGCCTGCCTTTCTGACGGGCTAGGAACAAGTTGCGTCTCTGTACTTGCTGTGCTTTAAAGTTTGCACTTGGCACGGTCCACCGAGGGACCTCACGGCATCTGCGGAAGCTGGCGAAAGCCTTGGAGCAAGGGCTTGCGTTGTCCTCTCGGGGTAAGAGCATCCCGGTTCCTAGCATACTGAGCTTGCAAGGCGGCTCTGGGTTCCAGTTCCTTTGTCGCTGGGTTTTGTCTGTTTTTTTCTTTTTTTTGTTGTTTATTAATAAAAAAATTAATGTTTGTTTTTGAGAGAGCATGAGCAGGGGAGGGGCAGAGAGAGGGAGACAGAATTCAAAGCAGGCTCCGGGCTGTCAGCACAGAGCCCGACGTGGGGCTCGAACTCACGAACCGCGAGATCATGACCTGAGCCTAGGTTGGATGCTTAACCGACTGAGCCAGCCAGGTGTCCCTTTAATATTTATTTTTGACAGGGAAAGAGGCGGGGGGTGGGGAGGGGAGAAGGAGGGTGGGGGGAGAGATAGGGGCAGAGGGTCCTAAGTGGGCTTTGCACTGTCAGCACAGAGTCTGATGTGGGGTTTGACCTCATGAATTGTGAGATCATGGTCTGAGCTGAAGTTGGATGCTCAACTGTTGGATCCATCCTGGGTGCCCCAATGGCCACTTCTTTCTTTTTTTTAATGTTTTTTTAAATTTAATTTTGAGAGAGAGAGAGAGAGCAGGAGTGTGGGAGGGGCAGAGAGAGAGATGGAGACACAGAATCTGAAGCAGACTCCGGGCTCCGAGCTGTCAGCACAGAGCCTGATGTGGGGCTCGAACGCACGAACTGTGAGATCATGACCTGAGCTGAAGTCAGAGGCTCAACCGACTGAGCCACCCAGGCACCCCAATGGCCACTTCTTTCAACGCCTTCGGGCTAATTCTTTTATCTCTGAACAAGTTGACGAGATCAGACCTGTGGCTCTCGGGAGGGCCCATCCAGCTCTTGGGTCAGTCGGAAACTTTCTGGGCCCGTGCTCTGCACCGTCGGGAACATAATTGGACTCTCGGGTCCTGACTTGTCAGAGCTCGCCACCCAGGATGGTCTGACGCGTGCACACCTTTTAAAGACGGACACCCGACAGGTGGCTGGATGGATGGCATGATGAAGCCGTCACTTCTCAGAAAAGGATGTGTGTGTCTGCTTGGGTTTTCACGACTTCGGTTACGTTGTTTCCCCTGAGAACTCCCTTAAATACAGGCGTGCGTGTATCGTGTGCTGCGTATGTGAGCTCCGTAAGCACGTCCCGGACAAAACAGCCGCTTTTTACATAGAGTATTTATGTTCTTCCTAGCAACTCTGCAGGGCGAGCTGCTCTGATCTCCAGCAAAGAGATGCTCGCGTTCAGAGAGAGGAAGTAGCCTTCCGAAGGTGATGTGGCCCCTCCCTTGTGTCTCACTTGAGTGCTGGTGGCTTTTTCCGCTGTCTGGACAGTGTGTCCTGCTGGGGGTGTCCGGTTGGGAGGTGGGGGGCATGGGGGTCCCTGAAGAAGGCAGGTTGCGACAGGATCACAAGTATGCGTTCCGGGTGCCTGGAAATGGGGGCGAGAGGGAGTTGTTGCCTCTCCTCTCCGTGGCCTTGGCCGGGGGGGGGGGGGGGGGGGGGGGGGGGGATGGAGCTGGAGGCTGGCAGTAGGTAGGGTGTGGGTAGTCTTGGTTCCTGTTGGAACCAAGGGTTGTTGCAGCAGGACGGAGGCAGTCTGCGGCTTAGCTCGTGGGACGTCTATAACTCAAGCGTCCAAAGGCGCGTCGGGTGGCCCCGTGGAGTCCTGTCGCCCCCACAGTGGAACGTGCTTGGGGCTGAGGCTGCCAAGGTGTCTCCTCCCTCCTGCCCATCCTCCCCCCCCCCCCCCCCCCCCCCGGTGGAGAGGCAGCCACAGTAGAGCTCCTGCCCCTGGTTGCTCTCGCGTGCCCTTCCAAGGCGGGAGAGTTACAAATCTGTTTTATTCTGAAGGCAATGCTGTCACAGGCAGCTTGAAAACCTAGAGCTTATGCAGAAAAACATAAGTCAGTGGGAGAATGTTTCAAGTGGTGGGGTGGCAAATGGGGTTTCCTCGACCCCTCTGTAATCTCAGTTTATGTGCCAGACGTTGAGGCACTTCAGGCAGTACTTAGTATGAATGGAAGGAACTTCCATCATGAGCCCCCACCACCCAGGGCTGGAAGAGGCCACGTTTGCTCTCCTGCGGGGCAAGATCACCCCGCTTTGCAGGAGTATCAGCCAGGGTTCAACCCGAGAAATGGGCTGGTTGGAAAGGCGTGTGAAAAGCTTTACTGTAAGGGGCAGGTGGGCACGTCCCACATGCACAGGGCCGGCTCCGAGGCTGGAGCTCTTGGGCATGGGTGGCAGCTGTCCTCCTAAGGCCTTTCAACTGCTTGCATCAGGCTTATCCGGATGATCTAGAGTAACCTCCTTAAGGAGGATTGCAGACCTTAATCACATCTCCAGGACACTTTCACAGCAATGCCTAGATGAGTGTTGGGTAGAATGACTGGGGACTGTATCTTAGCCAAGAAGCTGTGAAAAAAGAAACCACAAAAAACAATCATTTGGTCAAGTATCCTGTTTGAAAATTAATTTGGAAAACTGGGTGCATCACCTGCCTTGCTAGCCCAACCCCTCCTCCTGCAGCCCTCCCTGATTTACCAGCTCTAATGTGAATCCTACTGGTCTCACCTGGACCTGTGCACTCAGAATGTTGTGTCCTTTTTGGACTTGGTTATATTTATACTTTTTCTTTTCTTTTCTTTTCTTTTCTTTTCTTTTCTTTTCTTTTCTTTTCTTTTCTTTTCTTTTCTTTTCTTTTCTTTTCTTTTCTTTCTGTTTCTTTCTTTCTTTCCTTCCTCCTAAGTTTATTTATTTTGAGAGAGAGAGAGAGAGAGAGCAGGGAGGGACAGAGAGAGGAAGAGAGAGAATCCCAAGCAGGCTCCACACTGTCAGTGAGGAGCCGGATGTGGGACTCGAAGTCATGAACCGTGAGATCATGACCTGAGTCAGGTGCTCAACTGACTGAGCCACCCAGGCGCCCATCATACTTTTTCCGAAGTATGCTTAAGTCTTGTGTGTCTGTGGCATTTCCCTGTGACTAAGTTGGGAGCTCTTGCCAGGGTGGGTGGTGGCTTCTGTCGTGTTCGTCTGTATCTGGTCTGAACCCATGCCACAGTGCCCTGAGAGGCTTCTCCGTGACTGAAACTGAGGACCCTTCTGCAGGTCCCAGAACGGCCGAGATTCTCGCTCTGTCTCCTTTTGGAAGAAAAAGCAATTTGTTTCGTTTGCTTTTGTTCACGCGACAGATATTTTCAAGTGTCCCCTATGAGCTGGGGATTTTTCTATGTACCGGAGATCTAGCGACGAACAAGACAAACATGATCCTTGCTCCTTTGGAGCTTTACAAACTGGCCTGGGTGTTGGGGACATGGGAAGAGGGAGAATAACAAACAGCCATACAAACGAAACACAGGCCGATGTCAGATGGTGCTGAGTGAGTGCGTTGAGGACGTACATACAGCAGGTTGCTGGGACTAAACCTGGTCCCTTTCGGAGTTCAAATAATGACTTTCTAGTTGTGTGATGTGGGGCAGATTCCTTTATGTCTGCGAGCCTCCGTTCTGTCTATGATAAGAATCTCAGGTGTTGGGGAGTCTGGGCCGCCTGGTGGGGGAGGTGACTGTTGTAGGTTTCGGAGAAGAGGCCCAAGGAAGATGAATTATCTAGGAGTTCTTTGGGATGGTAGGAGCTTTGCTTCTCAGGGTGTGGTTTGCAGAGCTGGCCTCTATGTCCCTGGAGATCTTGTTAGAAACACGGACTCTCAGGTCCTGTCCGGGACCCACGGAATCAAGTCTGCATTTTATCAAGATCCCCAGGTGACTTGTGCACAGACTCCAGTTTGAGACCCACGGAGCGGAGAGGCTGAGGGTGCTTCACAGGCTGATAGAGCAACTCGTAGAAATCCTTGGATTCGGGAGGGAAACGGGGAGGAAGGAAAGCACGCAGAGGGGTCCGTTTTCCCAGTTGTGTCCCGAGTGAGGTCCGTCCATGAAGAATGGACTGGTAGGAAACTGCCTTATTCCCGGGATTGCCAGTTGGTTACATCATCACAGGAGGCAAATAGTGGGCATTTGCTCCGGTGACCGGGCGTCGGATACGCAAGTGGGCGGCTGTGCGGAGAGGATCCAGGAGCTGGAAGTGGCTTTTATCCAAAGGCTGTTCGGGCCGCCGTGGCTGGGTGTACCCCGTGCCTTGGCTTCAGGGGTGCTTCCCTTTGAGATCCTGCAGCCTTCCGCAAGCAGCCCCAGCTTCCAGCGTGCGGCCTGCTGACATAGCCACCGTCCCCTTCTCCGGAGGCTGGGTGAGGGCTCACCTCCGTGTGCGGGCTCCCGTGTCACTATCTCCCACTGTAGTTGTGACCCTCGGGCTGTAGTGTGCTGATCGCCTTGGAGGTTGACCGCTTTTTGATGCCTTGTGGGAGTTGACTGCATCATCTGTCCGAGTTTCCGGAATAGGCTGCCGCCCAGTGAATTTGCGTCAACAGCTAACCCTGACCCGTGGGATGTCTGTTCTCGTGTGCCGTGTCCCCGAGAGGGCAAACCTTTCTCCCTTGGGCATCGTTGAGGCCTGTATTTCCGCCAGCTACAGCTTAGAAAGTTCTTGGGTGAGCTGGTAGCTTAATAAGATCAATCAATTCATAGTATTTTCACCTCAAAATCCATTCTAGTTAGGGGTGACTAGAAGCTCTAGGGGTTTCTTTAAACAATATTTGTGTCTTGGGGCACCTCACTGGCTCAGTCGGTTGAGTGTCCGACTTCGGCTCAGGTCACGGTCTCACGGTTTGTGGGTTCGAGCCCCGTGTGGGGCTCTGTGCTGACAGCTCAGAGCCTGGAGCCTGCTTCGGATTCTGTGTTTCCCTCTCTCTCTCTTTCTGACCCTCCTTTGTTTGCGCTCTGTTTCTCTCTCTCTCTTCAAAAATAAATAAAAGCATTAAAAAAAAGAATTTGTGTCCCAGAGGTGACAGGTGGGAAAAAGTCAACCAGGCAGGCAGAGGACAGGCATAGCTTGTGATTTGACCACGTTAGCATTCTGATTTGTTGACTTGGTTGCTGATCTGGGACAGGTGGGTGTCTCAGAAGTCTTGATGTTCCCACATAGACCCGTAGTTTCTTTGCGGGTTAAGCGTGTATTTCATCAGCTTTGGAAACGAGGGGCAGCCTTCGTTCCAGTGCCTGCATCACAGTGAAACCCATTTCATTTTTAAGTTTCTCGAACTCTCCTGCAGCTTCTTGCCGATCTATAGACCACAGCACCAGGGAGGAGGACAGGCGTTGAAAGTGCCCGTGTGGACAGCATTAATCCATTTTGGGGGCATTATCTAATTAGAAAATGCTGGCTTCGGTTTCCCGGGGATAGGAGCTCATTTTGTGCATTTTGCTCTGTTTGCATCGGCTGTCTCTCCAGATACTGCCCTTCTCCACACATGGCTCCCGTCTTTATCGGATCGGTCTCGGCCAGTAGCGACGAGATGCGTGTGTGGATTTACTTGCTCCTGTTTAAATGGATCTCAGCCCGTGTCTGATGCTTCAGTGCCAACTTCTTGGTAGCTATTTTTTTTTTTTTTTTAAACTGATGAATTCTTGCCAGGTAATTCATCATGAGATTTCTCCTTCTCTAGACACGGGGGTATGAACTCGTGCAACCTAGTGCTCTCATCTTTCTTGTTTGAGGGGAAGGGAAGGGAACGTGGGAAAGCCCACGGACACATCGTGGGCCCTGGCAGCTCAGGACCCCGAGCCCCACGGAGCCCCAGTCGCCCTCCAGGTCAGGACTGCTGGCCTCCTCCCTCCTGGCCTTTCAGACAGGTCGTCGAACCCATCGGTGAACAAGTGTGCCCTTGTGCTCCTGGAATCAAAAGAGGGGCTGGTGTCCCGAATGCACCTTGTCGGGCCGCTACGGGGAGATCCCTGTAGGCTCTCCCAGGACAGCTGCTGGGGCTGCACCCTTCCCGCCCTCTGGGAAGGTCCTGTGCAGATAAAGCTGCCTGGCCTGGCACGTATGTGCATACACATGTATGTGTGCTTGTACATGTGAACACAGGAGGCGTTTTCACAGCCTCCTGGGAGCCTGAGAGACCCATCCGAGGGGGGACAAGTCCACATACTCCACACTGGTTTCCACTTTCTCGCCAGACATGAGCCCGTGAACGTTGTTCTGCCTTCCAGGCCCTGGCACATCCTAGGGCCCCTCTTCCCAGTGGTGTTAGGAGAAGATAGAGATCAAAAGAATGAGCTATTTCATCAATGACCGTTGCTTAGTGGGCACTGTGCCTGGCTGATATTCCGTCAACTCTTCATTTAAAAAAAACCCCCCAAAACCCAAACCGTCCTTGGCCTCCAGTGTTTCCTGCGTGATTGATCAGTATTTGTAGAGCCCTTCTGTGTAACCACTGGTTTCTGAGGAGTCACTTGATATTTTTGGATTTGCTCCCTACGTCCTGAACACGCGCTGCGTATCCAGGGCTGTGCGAGAGGTGGGGGCGAGTGTGGGTTCGCTGGTATGAGTCAGAACTCCATACCCGGTGGACGCTTGGTTCCTTTGAGTCACGGACCCCGTGGAAATCTAATGAGCTCTTTGGCCTCTCTCTTCCGAAAACTGCTCGTGAACTGAACCTAGCATCTCATTTCAGGGGGTCCATGGAGCCTGTGAGAAAGTTCACGGGGATTCCTCGGACCCCAACATAGGAGCCCCTTGTCTTGATGATGTGACCGACCAGTCTCTTTAAAGCTGCCTGGTAATATGTTGTCATGGGTATTTTGGGAGGTAGGGATAGTAACTTCTGGACCCTCACATCATATTCTCTGTTTATTTTTATTTTTAATTTTTTTTTAACGTTTTATTTATTTTTGAGACAGACAGAGCATGAACGGGGGAGGGGCAGAGAGAGGGAGACACAGAATCGGAAGCAGGCTCCAGGCTCTGAGCCATCAGCCCAGAGCCCGACGCGGGGCTCGAACCCACGGACCGTGAGATCGTGACCTGAGCTGAAGTCGGCCGCTTAACCGACCGAGCCACCCAGGCGCCCCTTTTATTTATTTATTTATTTAAAAAAATTTTTTTTTCATATTCTCCTTTTAAAGAAAAATCTAGAAACTGGACCATTTCACTGTCCTAACCAGAAGAGGGTCTGTTTGGAGTCCATGAAGGGGTGGGGTAGGGAAGCTATTTCACTAGCCCCTGAGGGAAGGCAGGGAGAGGTATTAGGAGGTCCGGACATTCCAGAGAGGTTTTCACCTTCCTCCAGTTTGGAAACGGGGTCTGGGCTCAGTGCCCGACACAGGCGATGTGCTGTCTGAGTAATAGGGAGGGATTTGCTCCGCAGACAGCGCGCCTGGGTGCCCGCACGTCCCCGAGGGCCGTATGGGGATGTCCCTGCGTTTCAGCTTCTATTTACATAGAGCTGACGTCGCTGGGTTTACTCCACATTCTCAGAAAAGCCAAAAACCAAAACAAAACACCAAATGGCAAAAAATAAGCAAAGAACTTATACTGCTGCTGTTCATTTTTTATTTAAAAATTGGCAACGTGAAGAGGGTTCAGTCAGCCTTAGCAGGAACTACTTGTGTGACTTTTTAAGTTAAAAAGCACAGGAAATAGGGGGGTGGCAGCATGGACTAAATGGGCGACGGGCCTTAAGGAGGGCACTTGTTGGGATGAGCACTGGGTGTCGTATGTAACACCGGGTTCCACTCCTGAAGCCCAGGCTATGCTGTATGTTAAGTAACTTGAGAATAATAATAATAATTAAAAAAAATAGATGAAATAAGTGATGGGGATTAAGAGGACACATACGATGATCACTGAGTAACGTATAGAAGTGTTAAGTCCCTGCGTGATACACCTGAAACTAATATAACACGGTGTGGGAACTATCCTGGAATTCAGATAAAAAAATGTAACAAAGTTATACACGCACAAAAAGTACGTGAGTCCCCCTACTCTGTTCTGCAGCTGTGGGTTTCACTTGGATTCCGGGGCACTTAACAGCCAGGGCTAAGGAATCTCTGTCTTGTCTTTGTGGGTATGGGAGGGTAGGGAAGGGTGTTCTCGTTGGTGAGGGGATTTGCGGAGCCATTTGGAAATTGCCTAGAGTGGCCCTCTGAAGTCTCGGAGAGGGAAATACGCTGGGGGTCCTGGGCTTGTTGGATGGGAGACGGAGGGCATCGTGGAGGCAGTGGGCATGCTGATAAGCCGGTGTACGGGCCGAGGTGACAAATGTGATCCTAGTCCACGAATAATAGAAGGTCTCCTCTGCTGCCGGTAGGAGCATCAGTTGGTAGAACCTTGAGAAAGCGGCTTGATTAGGGGCGCCTGGGTGGCTCAGTCGGGTAAGTGCCCGACTTCGGCTCAGGTCATGACCTTGTGGTTCCTGAGCCTGCGTCCCACATCGGGCTCTGTGCTGACAGCTTGGAGCCTGCTTCAGATTCTGTGTCTCCCTCTCTCGCTGACCCTCCCCTGCTCACACTCTGTCTCTCAAAAAACAAAAAGGAAAAAAAAAGAAAAAAAACACAGCTTGATTATATACATGTGTGTATGTGCACCTGTATGTAGATATTTCAACATTTTCCTACCCTTTTGCCAAATAACTCCTGCTTCTGGGGATCTGTCCTACAGAAACAGAAGTGATTTTGCGCATGTTCAGCCCAGTGAAAAAGTGAAAGGCAGCTTTAAGGGAGTACAAACTGAGGAATCGTTATGCAAGTTGGCAGTTCCTTCAAAGGGGGGGGGACATTTGTGCAGTTGTGATGCTCGTTATGAGTGGGGAAACAAGGGAAAGATTGGGGATCTGGTGCAGGAGAGGAGGGGAGAATCCTTTCAGGTCCTCCCGCCCCGCCTCGTACTTTTTAACATGTGCTTCTGCACATTTTCCATGTAGACCCCCCCCCCTTGGCCCCCCTCCCCCCAGTTCCTTTATCTGCCCACCACACTCCTCCGCAGTCTGTCTCTTTCCTCTGCCGTCTGTCTGTCTCCTCCCGGGTCTGTCCGTCTCCTCCGGCTCTTGGAGAAGTGTTGATGCTTCTGTTCTCTAATCCCCGAGTTCCTCTCTCTCGGGTACACGTTCTCAAAAGGCTCCCTGCTCTGTAATTTTCTATTTACCCTCATCTCCAGGGCAGAATTCCTCCTGCGGAGTTAAGACAAAGGATCCCTGTGGAGCCGTGTTGGGGTATAGCGAGATGCCTTTCTGCCAAAGGACTTGGAACTTGAGGATTTTTTCCATTTACGAAACTGTGTTTGAAAAGGGGTAGACTAATCACAGTTCGAGGGCGTCTGTGGTCCAGCTTCCTCATATTGCCAGTGAGGAAACTGAGGCCTGGTGATGGGCTCGGAATGGTGCAGCTGGTGGTGACAGGTGTGCCTCCTCCCTTTTACAGAGGAGCACGCTGGCCTAGCCCTTTATTTAGCTGTGTGACTTTGGGGGAAAAATCTGAGCATCGTGGTGGTTGCATTTTTTTTATTTAAATTTTTTTTATTTTTATTTTTTTTATTTTTATTTTTATTTATTTTTTTTTTTTAGAGAGAGCATAAGGAGGGGAGATGCGTAGAGGTAGAGAGAAAGAGAATCCCAAGCAGGCTCTATGCTCAGCGTGGAACCCGACGCGGGGCTCCAGTCCCTGACCTGGGATTGTGACCTGAGCTGAAATCGGGAGTCAGACCCCCCAACCAGCTGAGCCACCCAGGCTCCCCAGTTGGGTGCATTTGTAAACTGGAGGTTATGAGGTGCCTGCCATGTGTGAAGTGGATCTGCTATTAAAAATGAAAATAAAAATAACAGCGAAAGTTAGTAATTTTTATTGTTATTACTAAAGAGGAAGGAGTTTTCTGTTATTGTCTGTACCTGCTCAGAAAGTGGAACCCTTTCCTGTTAAGGGATGTGGGATAATTGTTCAGATAATGTCCCCACGCGGGAGACATAAAGCAACAATTCAGTGTTTACAGTCAGGGTGGAGTAACCCCTTCCTGAACAGTTAAGGTCATTATGTTGAAGCAGAGAACCTCCTATTGAGTATGACAAGATTATCCATGGACAGTTTTCTCGTGTGCGGTAATTAGCAGAATGAAAATGACGTAAAGCAAGACATGTAATCTGTTAAAATTGTCTTTTTTTTTTTTTTTAAGTTTATTTTTGAGAGTGAGGGCACGAGTGGGGGAAGAGCAGAGAGAGAGGGGGAGAGAATCCCAAGCAGGCTCTGCCCTCTCAGTGCAGAAGCTGCCGCGGGGCTTGAACTGACAAACCATGGGATCATGAGCTGAGCCGAAATCCAGAGTCAGCTACTTAACCGACTGAGCCACCCAGGCGCCCCTAAAATTGCCTTCTGATGATGGAATAAGTGTCCAGAAACTGTGCTCTGAACTTTCAATGGTGCTTAGGAATCCTGATGCTAGAAAGTGTACTAAACTATCTGGTGGGCATGTAAGAAAATGGGAATTACTCTTTTAATTTTTATTCCATACAGGTTGTCCATAAATCTTAAATTGAATTTTTGGGAAGACTAGCAAACCCTCCAGAATCCAAGGTCACATTGTGCTATGTATGTAGTAGGTCTTTGGGAAGTCTGTTTTAAGACATTTTATTTTGAAAACATTATAAGATACACAAAAGTAGAGAGGGTAATATAATGAGCCTCTGAATACTCATTACCTTGATTTAATTGCTTTTAAGATTTTGCCACATCTGCTTTGTCTACAACCTTCTTCCATTATTTTGTTGAAATCTTTTGATGTAAGGTCATGAGATCACGTTTCACCACTCCATCCTTGAATATGAATCTGCATAAAAATGGGGACTTCTCTTACACGCCTACAAAAGTCAGCAACAAAATCCCTGTACCGGTCCTTTCAATTTCCTCCAGTTGTCTTCAAATTATACTTGGTTTGTTGGGACGAGGATCCGAATGCAGGTATATACATTGCACTGGGTGGTTAGGACTCTGGACTATTGGCAAAAGTAGACCCCCTGCCTCCTTTATTTTACCCCTGTGATGCGACTTTGAAGAAACTGGTTCAGTTGTCTGGGGGAATGTCCTTCCACTCTGGAATTTTGGGGGACTCCTGAACACCTATATCATGATCTATTCAGTGTGTTTCACAACTTTTACAGCCATGACTCATTTCGATGCTCCTGCTGTGTCCTGTTTTGAGAGGGATGATTCTTCCCCTCTAGTGTCCTCTTGACATGACCCCATTCATTACAAAAAAAACAGTTTTCCCATTAGTTTTTACGGCCTCCCTGCTTTGTGGCTCGTGGAGATATCCTAGGCTGATCTATTTCCTGGCTGGGTCTGTACATTTCCCAACCCAGACCTGGAAGCAGCCTCGTCTTCAAGGAGACCTGTTTTCATAGAAAAGGATTTTAGAGACCATAGTTCGGGTGTTGGGGGTACTCACTGCTTGCTTCTAGGCCTTTTCATCGTTAAAATGAGGAAACCTATAGTTTCGAAAAATTTATACTGCCATTTCCTATTTTGATGAATGTTACAGATTTTTAAATTTCTTTAATTTTATACTTGTGTACTTTTTTTTATTGAAAAATCTTGGTTCCTCACAATGTTGTCTTATAATATACAGAATACTTTCTCCCCCCAAATACCCATATTGCTACTACTAATACTGAATAAAGTTGAAGATTTCATTGCAGTTCTTTGTCCTTAGAATCTATTCTATCAAGTATTTATTGTCATCAAGTATTGTCCAAATACTGTGTTCTGGAGGCCTGTGAAATACTGATTTTCCTTACAGATTGTGTCTCCAACTTGTTTCAAGTTTTTACGTGAAATTTTTGAATAACCTAGGACTACAGATTCACAGCTGTTCACATGGTGTATTCTGAGATGTTCACCATCTGCCCTGGGTCTCTTCTCATCCTGTATGTAAACAACATTATTAGTTTTTGGATAACACACTTTTTGGTGTTTCTCTTTTGCAGATGTAAATGTATGTAATATAAAGCTGGCCCTTGAACAACACGGATTTGAACCGCGGGTCCAATTAGATGATGTGGGTGTTGGTAAATAGAATTCATTACTGTAAATGTATTTTATCCTAAGGTTTTCTTTAGCTCACTATTGCACATAGTGTAAGAATATACTACGTAAAACCAAACACACAAAACATATGTTAATTGACTATTACTGGTAAGGCTTTGGTCAGTAGTAGGCTATTAGTAGGTAAGTTTTGGGGGAGTCAAAAGTTATACGCGCTTTGTTGATCGGGGAGGTGGTGTCCCAGCCCCTGCGTTGTTCATCTGTGTGTATGTGTCCATCTCTTCCCTAAATCCCAACAGAAAAGGGAACATACTCTATTTACCATTTGCCATGTTGGTTTTTTTTCTTTGAATTTCAAACAGAAGAGTTGCAAATACAGAAGGAAGAATTGCAATTTAGTCTTCACCTTGCTTCTCCTTCCTTCCCTCCCTCCCACCTACCCACCCATCCATCCATCCATCCATCCACACACACATTATCTACAGATTTTACCATTAATTGCCACTAAAATAATTTTTTTTTTTTACGGTCAGGATCTAGTCCTGGATGGTATGGTATGTTCTGTCTCTCTAGTCTTCTTTAACCTGGAATAGTTCTTCAGCTGTTCTTTTATGACCTTGACATTTTTGAAGACTACAGCTCAACTTGCAGGTGTCCCTTATTTGGGGTTTGACTCATGTTTCCTGATGATTAGATTTAGGGTTACCATTTGGGACAGGAATGCTGCAGAAGTGATGTTCTATCGTTCATGGTGCGTCCTATTGGGAGGTACACGATGTTGGTTTGTTCCATTACGGGTGATGTTAACCTTGTTTTCTCCATATTGTTTTTGTTCACTTAACAATATATCCTGGAAACCACGTAAGCGTATGGAGCTCTTCTTCATTTTCTTTTCTTTCTTCCTCTTCGTTTTCCTTTTTTTCTTCCTTCCATACAGCTGTATGGCATTGTATCCTGATGAACATGATTTGTCAACTCCTTCCGTATTGACTGTTAGATCATTTTTAATCTTTTGCTGTTAAAAATTGTGTCACAATGTATTACCTTAGGCAAAAATCTTTTAACAGTTTTGCTATTTTTTTGCTTTGGGGATAGATTCCTAGAAGGGGGAGCTCCTGGGCCAAAGGGGAAATGCATATGCATTTTTGATAGGTTTTGCCAGGCTTCTCTCCACAGAGATGATACCATTTAACATTCCATACCCCGGCCAACAGTGTCATGAAGCATGGAGTTGAGTTAATCTCATATGTGAGAAATCGTATCCCTGTATAGTTTTTTTTTTTTTTTTTTTTTAAATTTATTTATTTTAATTTTTGGGACAGAGAGAGACAGAGCATGAACGGGGGAGGGGCAGAGAGAGAGGGAGACACAGACTCGGAAACAGGCTCCAGGCTCCGAGCTGTCAGCCCAGAGCCTGACGCGGGGCTCGAACTCACGGACCGCGAGATCGTGACCTGGCTGAAGTCGGACGCTTAACCGACTGCGCCACCCAGGCGCCCCCCCTGTATAGTTTTAACTTGCGTCTATTTTGAGTGGGATTGAGCACACTTTACTTTGTAGAAGGGCCACCAGCATTTATTTTCAGGAAAGTGTTAAGATCTTCTGCCATTTTTCTATCAGAGTTTTGGTCTTCTTCTTAAAATTTGGAAGCTCACTGCCTATTAGGGACACAAGTCCTTTGAGATCAGTTGCAAATATCTCTTCTACTTTGTCATTTGTTTTTTGACTCTTTATGGTGTTCTGTGCCTCCCACCTCCACCCAACTGCATGCAACTTTTCGTGTTTGAAAAATTAAAAAGTTGAAAGGCCAGTGCAGTGAACCTCGAAACTCGAAGTTCACCAGTTTTTAATAATTTTGCCGTATTTGTTACATCTCCTTTTTTACACAGTACTGCTGTTCCACTTAAAAGTCTGTTGTAGAAATTATGACTCTTTCTCACTAAATACTAAAGATCCCTGTCCTAAGAATAAGGGCACACCTCTATGTAACTATAATAAGGTACTGGAAAAAAATTAATGGTTATCGAATTGTTTCTGCTATAGTTTCATATAGTTTATATGCTTTTATATAGTTAAATTTATCTTTTAGTGCTTCTGGATTTTGAAGCATAATAAGATTTTTCTCCTGTGAGAGATGGGAGGAAATTTATCTATGTTTTCCTTTAGTTAAAAAATTTTTAAATGTTTATTTTTGAGAAAGAGCGTGCAAACAGGGGAGGGGCAGAGAGAGAGGGAGGCACAGAATCCGAAGCAGGCTCCAGGCTCTGAGCTGTCAGCACAGAGCCCGACGCGGGGCTCGAACTGGTCAACCGCGAGATCACGACCTGAGCCGAACTTGGACACTTACCTGACTGAGCCCCCCAGGCGCCCCTGTCTGTTTTCTTTTAGTATTTGGATGGTTTTAATTCAGTTCTCTCATTTGGTATTTACCCTGGTGTCTGAGATGAGGGGCAGATCTGATTTTACAGTCTTCTAAATGCATTCTGGCAGTCCCAGCACTATTTTTTAAAGTAAATTTCCCGTTACCACTGAAGGGGAATATTGCCTTTATCATATACTTCATTTCCGTATACACTTGGGGGGTTTTGGCACTTGTCTTTTGCATTGTCTTTTAGAGACGTATTCATTTAGTTGTATTTCATTTCACTCCACAATCTGTTACCCTGTGGCTCATTCTCCTCACGGAGAATTCATTCCTTGTGCATATTTACAAAAAGTTCATCATATCCGAACGAAATATTCAGTGGTATTTTAAATATTGATCATTTTCTTCAACGTTATCCAATATCGCTGAATGAAAATGCCTCAAAAAAAAATTTTGTATTCCAAACTGAAGCTGATCTGTTCCACTTTGTTTAAAAGGGGTAGAGGTTCCTGGTTTTCCCCACTATCTTTGTTTTCTCTCCTTTCCAAAAGACAGAAGTATGTGCTATTTACTTAGGCGGTACAATGGAGTTTGCAAATTGGACAAACGGAAAAATTTGTCCCACATTCAACCCCTGCTTCCTCTCGTAATTTGCGAAAGTCTGTTTGAGCCTCGAGACTCCCCACCAAGGATCAGCTGCTGGGCTGGGAGGCCAGCCTGGGCCTTCCCTTCCCGGTCAGCTGATCACTTTGGTGGGAGGGCTGTTGAGTGACCACAGGATGGGTCCCGATGAAGCCGCTGATTCTTTACCCAGTCCGGGGGATTCTCACTGGGCCCCCATGACCCCTGGCTGAAGTTTACACTTTACTCTGCATACCGGGATTCATGACGACTTGAAGATGCTAAATATACTGGGTTTTTTTTTTTTAACGTTAATTTAATTTTGAGAGAGACCCGGAGCATGAGTGGGGGAGGGGCAGAGAGACACAGAATCCAAAACAGGCTCCAGGCTCTGAGCTGTCAGCACAGAGCCCGACGTGGGGCTCGAACCCACGGACCACGAGATCATGACCTGAGCGGAAGTCCGATGCTTAACCGACTGAGCCACCCAGGTACCCTTAAATGTACTGGTTTTTGTGAAAGTTCCCATCAGTTCACGCCCGGGTGTGTTGGGTCCCCATGTCAGCTTTTCTCTCTTTGTGTGTCTGTGGTTGTCTGTGTGTGCACGCCTCTCTCTGGTTTGGCTACGATCTGACCATTCTTGCCTTCTGTGCTCCCTCTCTTCTCAGAATTCCCCCCCTTTGACCTGTGGTCACGTGTGCCACGTGTTGTTGTATAACTGTTTCTCTGGGTCTCCTCCCCCGATTGAATAAACTGGGCTCTTTGTCATCTGACCTCCTTTTTCTTTTTTCTTTTTTTTGGTCAGCCGTCATTGCTCGCTTGGCCACAGCATTGACTCCCTCCTCTCCCTCCTCCTCAGTGTCCTGTCATTGCCACAAATACACCATGATGCTTTCCTTCCTCTGTCTCACGTGTCCTGTCTCCCGTTTCCCCAGCTCGAAGTGTCCTCCCTTATCACTTCTTCATATCCGTGTGTCCCAATAGGCCAAGCTCAAACATCCTCTGGAGCTGCCCCTGATCTCGGCTTCGTTAGCAGATTGCACGGTCTCTGTAGAACCCTTCATATGCAAATGCCAGTCTTCAAGAGGCTGTGACTTCCTTCAGGCTGCTGATCCCATGTCGTTAAACTGTCCTTTGTCGTGGAAGCCTGTGCTGGGCCCACCCACGGCAGGCGATCCCTGCGTGTTGCGAAATGAGTAAGTCCAGATCTTCAGCCACTGCGGAGTCTGGCTCCCACCCCTGCAGGACTGTTTCTCTTGCTATGACTGAGGCTTTTTTTTTTTTTTAAGTGTATTTGTTGAGAGAGAGAGAGAGACCGAGAATCTCAAGCAGGCTCCGTGCTGCCAACGCAGAGCCCAACGCGCGGGGCTCGATCTCACGAATCGTGAGATCGTGACCTGAGCTGAAATCGAGAGCTGGACGCCTAACCGACCGAGCCACTCGGGGCTCCCCTGACCGAGGCATTGCTGAGAGAGTTGGTGACGAAGCTGAACGCAGTGTCGTGCACGTATTGTCTGGCTTGGTTGACGCGTGTTAACTTTTCCCATCTGAAGCGAGTCCCTTGAGGTCAGAGACCTCTCTCCGCCGTCACGAATATATTGGTGGAGTTGTTGCCTATAAGCCTCTCGGTAGGGGAGATGCTGTGCTAGGCTCCCTCCGTCTTAGTGCCAGACCTAGTCTTGCAATATGGAAATACCTGCTACTTTCCTTGAGCTGTTTTGGGAGCCCACAGCCGTTTCTGATACCGGCTGTAATGACGATAGCCCCAGAAGGCGCGTGGCATTTCTTCCGTCTGGCAGATGAGAAGACAGAAGCACAGAGAGGTTAAGTAACCGGTCCAGTTTCTCTCAGCCTGTAAGTGGCAGAGCTGGGATTTGAACCTAGGTCTTTCTAACTTTTGAGACCACAGGGCTCAGTAACAAATATGTTATCGCATGAGTCTTCATTTCTCCTACAGAATTGATTGTGGCGCTTTGCACCCAGCAGATACTTCCTACGTTACCATTCCGGAGCCGTTTATCGGCGTCGCTTTTACAGGTGATGAGTGTTCACCTGCTCTGCTCTATTTCTCGGGCAATATCCACATGACACTTGCTGAAAGCCCTGTTTCTGTCACCTCCCAAGAACAGGAGAAACCGAGTGCTTTGGGCCCTCTCTGCTGCGGCTTACATCAGGGTACAACGTCCAAGGCAGGGAAGAGGCCTTTCCAGAGGCGCTCTCGCTATTGAGCAGAATGAGACCTTGCAGGGATAAGTTAGTCCAGAATCTTCACACTGGGCTCTGGAAGTTGACTTCACGAGGCAGTTGCCATGTCGGCTGTACTAAAATAAAACCAGGCACCTTGTCTAGTGTCCACTGTGTGCCATGATGTTTGTTGGTTGAGGCTGGTCATCAGAACCACCTAGTGAGTTAAAAAACTGTGGCTTCTCAGGTCCCACCCAAGGTCTAACAGATTACAATTCTCTTCATTGGGCTCAAGTAGGTCTGATAGTCCAGGTTTAGCATCCACAAATTTAGTCCTTCTCCATCTTTCTCCAGAGAAGAGAAAATTGAGACTTGGGGGAATGGATTTGGAAAAAGTCTTGGGTGTGAGTGAAGCAGGAATGCTTTCCTGTTTTCTTACTGTTTTCTGCGGCCAGAGGAGTTTCTGCGGTGGGGGCTTAACGAATGTAGTGGGAAGCACGTCCCCTCAGGGCTCGTGTATGTGTTGCATTTGCACATTTGAATGCCTGCTTGCCCTCTACTAGGTGCTAGGTGTGGGGATTCATGAGGTCTTTGGTCTTGGGGTCTGTCAATTTAGTGAGGGGCAAGTAGGTGAGCCAAGGACTTCATTAAAGCTGATTCCACGCCAGGGGGCCGGATGTGAGGGGGAACACAGATAGAACGGTCTTCGTTATGTGAGCTGTTGGGGTAGATGGGCCAGAAACAGTTAAAGTTTGTGATTTCCCATGGAAAGAGGCTTCTAATTTAGATCGGTAAACAGGCTGACCCAAAGTACAATGTCCTTGCGGGGACATTTCCCTGGGAGGTTGGAAAGTATTCAGAGGTGACTTGATTTAGTTGCTGTCCAAGCTCAGCAGAAACAGCCCTTTTTTTTTTTTTTTTTTTTTTATGGGCCTCTTGGACTAGTCCCTGGGCTCCAGGGTTATCTGTTGGCATCTTTTTTGTTGATTGAGATTTAGAGGTAGAAGGAGCACCAGACAGGAAGTCAGAATCTCTGCCTTTCAGTTTCTGCACTGCTGTGAAACTTTGGCCAAGGGTCTCCGTTTCTCCAATCCTCAGGCTTCTCACCTGGGAAATAGAGCCAGCAACATTGTCTGCTTGTGTTTTAGGATGTGTTAGCAGGATCCAATGAAACCATGTGTGAAACTACTCTGAAAATTGTGAGCTGCATAATGTAGCCCTTTGTGACCGTCAGGACTTCTCATTTGGTGGCACTGGCACGTGTGTGTTCTAGACACGCTGACCCGAGGTGTGCATGAAAAGGTGGACCCAAAGCCTTCTAATCGTGGTGGAGGGAGGTGGGACAAGGTGGAGTCCCCCGGAGGGAGGAGGTCACGGGACACCTGACTCAGCTAAGTACCGGCTGTACTACATCAAACACAATACTCCTTTGAGCAGGAAGTGAGGGCATCCACAGACTCTTTGGGACGTGAAGCCCGTTGGAGAAAGCCCAAGTCACAGATGTCTCCTCCAACAGGGGATCCGTGGGAAGCTCACGACAGGAGATTTATGTCCGGTGAGATTGGGTAGATGGGTGCAAGGCAGTGACACCGTGCGATCATTTCCTATCCGCCTTGGTCAGATCAAAGGAGAAATGACTTTGGTGTAGAGAGTAGTAGCCAAGGAAAAAAACCTAGATTCCTCCCTGAGCTTCAGGGACAGTGGAACACGGAAGGTTCCCTTTGGACAGAATTACCTGGTGATGTGAGATCACGGGAATGGGATGACTATTATTTAATAATAGCACTTAATAGGTGTTCAGTGTAATCTCAGCTTATTAAAGTAATACGGAAAGTGGTGGTAACTGTGTTCTGAAACTGACGTTAGGGTACAATATTCTGATGATGATCTAATTCCCAGCGCACATGTCTCCCTGTTGAGTCCTTCAGCCCTGTGGGCCGTGAGCGGCCTCTCTTGGGCTCAAGACCCCTTTGGTTGACCCCAGTTACCCAGTATCCCCAGTGCTCTCTGGGTCATCCGTGGTGGGGTAGAGATCTGTTTTCTTGAAACCAGAGTTCTCCGCTAGGTAAGGTTCCCGGCTTTGCCTGAAGGCGTCCCGGTTTCCTTGTTTGCTCTGGCTGTTTTCTCTGAGCTGTAGGCGTTTTGTCTTTTCCTTTGTGGTCTCTTGACTTGGCACCTAACTGAAACTTTGGTGTTAACAAGGTACAGTGATAGTAGTTGATGGACTATCACGAGGTCGTGCGTTGGCTGAGATTTCCGGGTTGGTCACTCCAGTTCCGTGTTCGCTCTCTAGCAGCCATTTACCTAAACTACTCTCCAGGTGTGTGCTTGTTATGTTAGTCTACTTAATTTGTCTGTGTTCTTGGTGTTCAAGCCTTCGACACTTGTCATGAAAGTCTTTAACGGCAGAGGCAAGTCACTGTTATCTTAGATTCCCAGCATTTGGTTCTATTTTCCTAACTTGGCCACAGGAGACCTTTTAATCCCACCAAACAGTTTATATCCCTTGTGTGTCTTACCTATTTTTGATAGAAGCAACTCTAGTAGATTGCATACCCCTCTTGGTTACCATTGCGTCTGAACCCAGGGACCATTAATAGTTTTCCCTCAAGTCTATAAATGAGGTCATGCTCTCGTGCCGTTCTCTTGTTCTAAAAGTGGTATTTTATACGAATGAGATTTTAGAACAATCTCTCCTTTTTGTAATCCGACAGCAGTATAAATTATTGACGTTTATTATTCTCTTTTACGTGATAGATGAATCTGCTCAGTTTTAGCCATCGGGTGACTCATATGTTGTTAGCATTCTGCTGTGGCAGTGGGTGGTCTTCAGCATTTCATTGGACTAATATGAAACTCCACCAAGGAAATATGTTGGAACTGGTATTTATTGCCTTAATCTTGTTGTCTGCCTTGAGAAGTTGCTAACTAAATGTTTTCTCCAGCTTTTCCTTAATTGCAGTGTGGTTAGTTCCTCTTCGCTGCAGGAAGCCGAGGTATTTATAGATTGTTGTTATTATTTCCGTGGTTGGTAGAAGTAACCAGCATTCACCGAGTGCCAAGAACCTACTTGGCGTGAAGCAGAACACAGAAGAAGATCTAGTTCCTGCCCCACGAACTTGATGCAAAGTGGGCTGGGCAGGGAGGAGGGAAGGAAGGGGAGACATTTTCCCCAAATCGTACGTATTCGAAAAGGGAGAGAAAATGAAATCAGCTCAGAGGGACACCTTAGGAATTAAATGGGATAAAAGACAGGTGACACCGCCATCAATATCGCGTTTATGGTCAATTACACAAATCCGAGGAATGAGTCATAGCGAGCGCGGGTGTAATGGATAATGTCTTTCAAAAACAGGTGAGGGTGGTGGGCGGTGGGGAGAGGGTGACAAGCGGGGATGCAGATGTTTAGAGGAGCCCCGAAAATCATCCTGGTTCTGTCCGCCTCCCGAACGGCCACATCTGATGAGTTTCCCAGGCCTGTCTCAATGCCTCGTGGGTATCCCCCCCCTCCTGCCCTGATTCTGTTGCTCTGGTTCAGGTCCTTCTCTCTCACCGGTCTGTCCTCCATGAAGCGGCCATATGCATCTGAACAGAGTTTGCGTAAGTCCTCCTGTCCCCGGGTGAGAGGACGTGCGGCCCCCTAGAAGCCATGTGGACCGCGGCTCTGTGCGTGCGTGCTGTGCTCCCGTCGGGAACGGGCTCCTTCTCAGCTGCCGTGTGACAGGAGCTGTTTCTCCTTCAAGCTGACTCTTCAGTGAAGGCACCTGACCTGACCTGATCAACTTAGGTTTTGTCCTTCTGTACGGCCACTGTGTCTCGTAAGTAGGAGCTCATCACAGCGGTGACCTGAGTACTTTGTCTTGTCGAAGCGCAGGTCTGTCCTTGTACCCTGGGTTCTTGTAGAAGATCGGTGTTGTGTCTTCGAGTTTTCATATCCTCAGTGGTCGTGGCTGTGGGCTGGGTGACGGAGGAAGGACCGGCCGGGTGGTTTCGGGCTGCAGGCTTCTCAAGGACAGTGTGCGTGCTGAGTATGTACAAAGGCTTTTGACTTTTACAGATCATGAGGGGGAAAGACAGGCTCTTGGAATCGTGGGAAGATGAATTTCTTTCTCATTCTGGAAGGTTTCCAGTACTGGAGGACAAGAACAGTTGGTACAAATGTCCTGAATGTGTGGATATGATCTTGATAGGGGAACACCTGTTCTACCCACAGAACTGGCATTTACTGGGGACTGTGAGAAACGGAAGCCTTCGTTTCTTTGTCTCCCAGGGGGACAGCCAGGTCGTGCGGGGAGGGGGCAGACCCAAGTTTACCTTGTAACTTGGCAATTACTGTCACCATCTGGGGCTCTGCCTTAAAGCATGAGGATGTCGGGGACACTTCTGACCTTTGTGGAAACTCAGGAAGGGTAACTGAATTTCGAGAGCAGCGGTGACAAACAGACCTATTTTCTAGAACACCAAAGGCCTCATCCTAAATGAACTTTAGCGTGCATTTAACGTCTAGCTAAAGTGCTTTAGCAGTTAATTGAGTTCATTAAGTGGACTGCATGTCATTTCGTTTGTCCGTGTCCCTTAAATTTGTTTAGGAAATGGAATATTATGAATCGACTTTTGAGGTGGGAACTCCAAACATTTTTTTTTTTTTTAATTTGAAAACTTCTAAAACTTCTATACACACCTGCCTGTGTATATGTGATTAAGTGTCATAGGGGGTGCGATTTAGGCACACAATGCAATTTAGGATGCTGAGATTTTGGGAGTCTAGTGAGAACTGTTATATGAGGGGCACCTGGGTGGCTCAGTCGGTTGGACATCCGACTTCAGCTCAGGTCATGATCTCGCGGTCCGTGAGTTCGAGCCCCGTGTGGGGCTCTGTGCTGACAGCTCAGAGCCTGGAGCCTGCTTCGGATTCTGTGTCTCCCTCTCTCTGACCCTCCCCCACTCACACTCTGTCTCACTCCGTCTCTCAAAAAATAAACGAACATTAAAAAAAAAAACTGTTATATGAGCAAGTGAGAACATTAAAACAACCCAGGTTAGTACTGTGGCAATCGGTTTCAACAAATGCTGCAAACCTCTTCAGAAGTGGAAATTCTGCGTGGGCTGGAGGGGATTGGAGAACGTCGTGTAGGGAAGAAAATGAGATCGAACCACGTCGTGAAGAGGGTGGAACGTGAAGAGATTTAAGAGAAAAGAAAGAGTTCCAGGGCAGGAAAATTGTACGTGCAAAGCCAACCAGATGGGGATCCTTCATACTTTTAATACTTTAAAAAGTTACGGTGTTGATTCGACCAAGTACTTAATTATAGGAATCTGGGCTCGTGATCCCCCTACCCCCGCCCCCTTGCTCTTTGGTCTAACCTCTTCTGATTCTGGGCTGGATATGAAAACAAATGCAAGACCGCGTCCTTCTCCTTATGGAGCTTCAGTGTTGTGAATTACTCCCTCCTACTGCAAAGTGGAATCAACTGCAGATTTTGAAATGAAAATGTCAAATTAGAACCTCAGATTCTGTTTTCCTGGTATGGCACCCTGGGCTCACGCTCTCATTTTCCCACTGCCTTCTGGAGATGTTCTGTCCCTCGCCCCGCGCCATGCTGTGGAGGTGGGTGAATGCCTTACCTTTCGCCGGTGGGAAATCTCATGTTGGGTGGCTTGCCAAAGTTCAGGAGACAAGTTGGTGGCGGAACCATAGTGTTTGTCTTTAATTGCTTCTCAGCTGGCATGAAGGGAGCTGCCTTTGAGCAGACAGAAGTGCCTCTTGGCCTTTGCGGGACGGGTGCTGCCCTCCTAAACACGCCCTGGGATTTGTGGAAGCGGCGGATTGCATCAGGCCAGCCAGAGCGCAGGTCACAGTGCAGCAGGTCCCAGCTTCCTGGGGGACGCCTGGGAAAGCGTACGAGGATTTGGAGATCCTGGGCGTCTTGGGACTTGGTCTTTGAATCTCGCCCCTCCCCTGAGTCCTCAGGGCCCTTGCTCCTGGTGATATAGGTGGAAGCTGAGCGTTGGCTTGCCATCTTCCTTCACTTCTTTGACTTTGTCACGTATGGATGCTCTCCCCCCCCCCCAATTAGGAGGCAAGGCAAGGCTGGCACTTGGACACCACCGCCTCCTACGGCAGAACCGCCTCCCGACATTTCCTATCCATCTATCTCCTTGGTCAATTTCAGCCTCTCAGCCACACTGTTGTGTACATTCAAATTCTGGGCCACTCCTGCTACCCCCAGAGCCATGTGTCTGTCCCTCCGTGCTTCTGCAAGGCTATTGATTTGCCATTTGCATGCAATTTAACTGGATTTGGGTTGGCTTGTGTTTCCGGATGCTTTTATATCTATTGATCTGATTTGATGGTACCCATCACCACAGTTTCTAGGAGTGCTCTCGGGGCGGAGGGAGCAGCATGGTGGGTTGCTGTGTTTTCTTTAAAGATGAGGCAGTCCAGGGATGCAGAGGCCCTAGAGGTAAACTGCAGAGCTCTCTCTTCTTTCTAGAAGTCTGTGTGTGGGGACCCTTTTCCGCCCTTTCTCCTTGATTTCTAACCCCGTTCTTCAGCCTGTTCAGTTGCCCGCCTCCCGTTCTGCTGTCCCATTAATCAAAACCCGATGCCTTCTCTCTACCGTGATTGCTCGACATCTGTCCTGTGCCTTAACACACGCACATGTGCTTGCATACACACACGATTCTGTCTTACTATCGTGTTAGATACGCAGGCTGGCATTTCTCCTGGGGTTACTCAGACTCCTCTCCGTCCATAAATCATAGACAGAACACCCTCCTTAACTGAAAGTTACAACAGCTGTGGATTGGCTTGGAGCATGTGTGTAAGCATATCTGTATCTGTGAGCGAGAAACTGTGCAAGTGTGTAAGAAGGAGTGCTGGTGTGGTCAGGGGAGCCCGCTGTCTGTCCCTCACATTAAATAACCTGAGGGAACAGAATGCATTGGACAGTTTCTTTGGATACATAATACATTGATTTGTTAAACAACTCCAGCTAACGTGACAAACGTATTGTGTATCAGTTGCCAGTTACCTCAAAATTTAGCTCCCAGAAACAACCATAATCATTTATGACATCACATAGTTTCTGTGGGTCAAGCTTGCGGGAACAGCTTAGCTGGGGGCTCTTGTTCCAAGGCACTTCGGAGATTGCAGGCATCTGAAGACTTGATGGGACTGGAGAATCCAGTTCCAAGATGGAGCACTTGAATGGCTGGCAGATTGGAGCTGGCTGTGGCCTCACGGATCTGTCCATAGAGCTGCTCAGGTCGCTCCAGGACATGGCGGTAGGCTTTGCCCAGAGCGATTGAACAGAGAGGGCTTTACTCTCTTTAAAAACCCAACTACAGAATTCATACTCTGTCATTTCTGTAACATCTTACTGGTTCCTCAGCTCAGCCTATTCACGCTTGGAGAGAACTACACTGGGGTGTGAATACCAGGAAACGAATCATCTAGAGCCATCTCAGAGGCTGGTTACCATACACCCAAATCTCAGTGACTTCTATCATTCAGCATTTCTCACTTCTCACCGCACAGTCCTTTAGTTCCTTGCGGACCCAGACTCTCTCCATCTAGTTTATCCTCCTTGAATGGGAAAGACAGCAAGGATGTCCCGTGGGCATCTTTTTTTAATAACCAGATTTGGTGGTGGTGAGCATCACTTCTATTCACGTTGTATTGGCCAGAACTCACAAGATCTCGCGAAGGGGGTTAGATGATGCCATCAAGCTGTGTGTTTTCAGCAACCGAAGGGCACAGATATGTCCAAAGCCGTTCCTTTGAATTCAAAGCTCTTCGCGGAAGACTTCCCATGTAGTGAGGTACACCCTGTACTTTACATGTCTTATTTTTCACGTTAAGCCCTTCACTGAAGTATCACCTCCGTTTTCAGATGAAGAAATTGAGGCTCACTCAATGCCGGGCCGCCTCTGAGCTATCCCAAAGTGGAAACCGATTGTACTAATCAGTCTGGTGATCTTTACGGTTCCAGTCTTGCGCCATGGCATCTGGAGAATGGCTCTGCTTCTCCCTTTGCAGGAGAGAGGTGGTGACTGAGGGCAGCCCCCGACTGGAGCACATTGCTCTGCGTCCTGGGAGCAGGTAGGGCTGTAGAAAGGGAGAGTCTGTGGTCCGCGCCCCCCCCCCCCAAAAGGCTGGTGCTTTGGTTTGGCTCCACCCTCCCTTCTCCCTTTGATGTACCTCCTGCTCCCCATCTTAGCAGGCGGGGAGCCGGTGCCACATTTCCACTCTATCGCAATAATATCACCTTTTAAGATTTTTGCCCCGCCCCCTCCCCTCCCCGTTTTTTCTCAAGTAGGCTTCGTACCCAGCACAGAGCCCAACGCGGGGCTTGAAGACCCCCGAGATCGAGGCCTGAGCTGAGATCAAGAGTCGGATGCTTAACTGAGCCACCCAGGAGCCCCTATAATAACTTCACGTCTTGGGGCGCTTGGGTGGCTCAGTCGGTTAAGCGTCAGACTCTCGGTTTTGGTGCCGGATGCGGTCTCACGGTTTGTGAGTTTGAGTTCGAGCCCTGCGTCGGGCTCTGCACTGACAGTATGGAGCCTGCCAAGGATTCTCTCTCCCTCTCTCTCTCTCTCTCTCTCTCTCTCTCTCTCTGCCCCTTCCCTGCTTTTGTGCACGCTCGCTCGCTCTCAAAAACAAACATTGAAAATAATATCCGCTCTTGCAGAGCTTCATGATTTGCAAAATCTGTTCCCATCGATCACTCCATCGAGCCTCACAAACACTCTCTGCCCACTAAGGGGTGGGAAGAACAGGTGTTCTGACCCCTGTTTAGGGAGGCTGAAGCCCAGAGAAATCAACGCACCCTTCTGTTGGGTAGTGGGGTGGTGGTGGTGATGGGGCACGTGGTTTTCCTTTGGTTTGGTTTTGTAAGCGTGGGAAGAGTGGCCCAAGAGGATGAAACCGTGGTCATAGTGGGTGAGGAGTTTGCACTTCTTGGGATTTGTACAGAAATGTGTACATTGATATTGTGGTCATTTTTTTAATAGAGTTAAAAAAATTTTTTTTGTTTATTTTTGAGAGAGAGACAGAGCGCAAGTGGGGGAGGGGCAGAGAGAGGGAGACACAGAATCTGAAGCAGGCTCCAGGCTCTGAGCCATCAGCGCAGAGCCCGTTGCGGGGCTCCCACTCTTGAACCGCGAGATCATGACCTGAGCCAAAGTCGGACGCTTAACTGACTGAGCCACCCAGACGTCAGGAGTGTTTCACCATCTTGCTGGGCAAACCAGGATAGAGGGGGAAAGGGGACACAGCACCTGGGGTGACCAACCGGGACAGGTTTACCCTGGAATGGGGATTTCTCTGATGTGGAATTTTCAGTGCTAAAACCCAGGACAGCTGTAGGGGCACCTGGGTGGCTCAGTCAGTTAAGCATCCAACTCTAGCTCAGGGCATGACCTCGCAGCTCGTGAGTTTGAGCCCAGTGTCGGGCTCTGTGCTGACAGCTTGGAGCCTGGAGCCTGCTTTGGATTCTGTCTCCCCCTCTCTCTCTAACCCTCCCCTGCTTGCGCACGCGCGCTCTCTCTCAAATATAAATATTAAAAAAAAAGTAAAAACGAGGATATCTCTAGATAAATGGAGATGGCTGGCCTCCTGGTTGGCCTCCCCTTCCCATCCTCCGCCCTGCCCTTCATGCTCCAGGAACTTCATGGTTCATGACGGGCGAGCATCTGGTGGGAAGGCTCCTTGTGGATGAGGGTCCTCTCCCCGGTGGCTGCCTCTCTACGCATGCTGGCTTTTGGCTCCTCCCCTCCCTAAGTGTTCTCTTCTCTGAATCTCCCAGAACAACAAGGATCCGGTAGACCGCTAACAAGGACAGCCAACAGGTTTTAGTTAGCTCTGTGCTACATAACGTGGCTCTTTTCCACCTCTCCACAAAAATCTTTACTTAAAATACCCATTTCTCCTTAAAATCTAGACACTGGCTGTACTTTGTTGGCATCTCAGTATGGGAGGCAAAGAGTGTGATTTGAAGTTCAGCTTTCAGGCCGGGTTTGGCAGAGTCTTGTCTTCTAAAGCTTTTCTCCAGGTCCCAGAGGGACCTTTGCCTGCAGCCCCTTCTGTCCCTGTCCCGGACCACTTCCTTTTCTGTAACCTGATTCCTCTTGTATTCATTCAAGGTCCTCCAGACAATACCTTCCAAACCTAGTTCTTTGTTAGGATAGAGCTTGGTTATTCCTTATTATTATTATAACCCACTCCTCCCCCCCACCCCCCACCCCCCCTTACAATCTCTTCTTCTTGCTCCCTGATCTTTGGCAGATAAAAAGTTCTCTTTAACTTTTTAATAAAGGCCTGGAGCTCTCTGATAGGCTACTGTATGCTCTTACATAGTCTCATTTACTCCCCTTGATAAAGTTCCATTTCCCATGAAGAAGACGAGATGCAAGGAGGTTGACCAGCTGGCTCCTCTTTGCAGACCAGTTTAGCTGCGACTGGGACTGCCCAGTCTTTTGATTCAATTCTGTCATGCTGTTTTTAGAGCATTGACTTGGAGGCCGGGACACCCGGGTCATAGTCCCATCTTGACTCTAACTGGGTGACTTAGAGCAAAGCACTTGATCATTGGACACCTGTGTCCTGCCTTGTCGGAGTAAAACAAGAGGTGGGGGTGAAAGCCCTTGGAGGTGCCCTCCTGTGCTTATGCTTCACTTCCGTCCTTTCTTCTCCCTGGGAAACTGTCTTCACAGTCCAGGTGTTCTCCTCGTTTCTGCCTCCTCTCACTGGCTACCCTTGTGGGCTCTTCTCTTTGATTAGACTTCTTGATTATCTCTGCGGCTTACCCTCTACCATTTGGTAAGAGGAATTGTTACTGTGACTTTGGATTTCCTAGACTTCCTGCCTCCTTTAGGTTACCTGGATGAGCGTATCTGAAAAGTCATTGCAAAAGTATTTGCTGTGCGGTGGGTGGTGGTGGTGATTAATTACTCTGCTAGGAGGACTGTTGGGTGATCACCATGGGAAGCTGGGTCATTAGATGCAGGCTAGCAGTCTGGGATTGCCTAAAGGGAGGTAAGAGAACAACATCTTAAAGATTTTGCCTCACAGGAAAAGCTGCCACGTGTTTGTTCATTTGTCTGATGGGCCACGCTTTGTGCCAGGTATTCAGAAACGGTGTTGATGACAACAGCGGCTCCTAGTTACTGCAGTCTAGTTAGGGAGGGCACAGTTAATCTGAAGAATCAAACAGAACTCACGACTGATGAATGAGCCAAGTACAACGGGGAGAGCTGACCTAGAGAGCTGAAAAGATGTATGAACTGAGCACTTTATGTGCGTTATCTCATTGAATCTTTTTTTTTTTTTTTTTTACATTTATTTATTTTTGAGAGACAGAGACAGCGTGAGCGGGGGAGACACAGAATCTGAAACAGGCTCTAGGCTCCGAGCTGTCAGCACAGAGCCCGGCACGGGGCTCCAACCCACAAACCGTGAGATCATGACCTGAGCCGAAGTCGGACCCTCAACCCACTGAGCCCCCCAGGCGCCCCTATCTCATTGATGGCCGGTCTGTAAAGAGGGTAGACTTCGTCCTGTTTTATAGAAGAAGAAACCGCAGCTGATTTTAATCCAGATCTGACTCGAAAGTCCAGGTTCTTTCTGCTCTACCTTGCTCCCTCCCTGACCGGTCCTTGATCCCAGCCTCTGTAATTCTCTGTGCAGAGGCTCCGCTTGTCTTCGGGTGGAAAACATGGAAGCTTCCATGTCGTGATTTGAAGGGGCTGGTGAAAAGGCATCTCGGTCCCCAAATAGCCACCGTATGGTCTGATGCTCCGTGCTGGGAACTCTGGCCAGCGAATAGCTGCTGAGGATGTTGGGTTTCCGTGAGATGCTAGGAAGGCAGGCTCATTAGTCCGGCCATTGGCACCAGTGTTGTCCTACCACGGGTTGGTTTATCTAATTAGCTGGCTGTGTGCGGTGTGGGGAGAGGGACTTAGAACCCAGGACAGGGGAGTTTTGGTGGGGACAAGGGAAGGGGGCGAGGAGATCGCGGAGAGAATGGCTGCCCCCCTGGAAGGAGGGCTGGATACAGGGTACCCGGAAAGGTGAGGAAAGGGATCGAGAATGAGGAGTAAAAGGTCACTAGAGACCAGCTTTGCCTCCCTTGTTCTTATCAATAACCGGTCTGTCCCTGCATTAGTTCTCCTTTCAGAGATGGAGCGCACGATCCTTTTGTTTTCTCAGCTCTTGTGGGGGAAAAAGGAACCGGTATCCGTGGCCTCCGTTGCACACGGATTAGAGACCAGTGCAGCCTCGTGGCTGAGCCCAGAGCGGAGTGGCTCAGGCGTCTGCTGGAGTTCTCGAGCTTCTGCTGCCCAGGGTTTGGGTGGTGTCGGGGTGAAAGCGTAGCCTCTTGGGGCAGCTGGCTTTCCCGGCGCCTCTGGTGTCCCTCCCGTGCCCCTTCTCACTTACTTTGTTGTTCCTCGCTCTATTCTGATCTCGACTGCCCCTCCTCAGCCTAAGCCTGCCAGAGGGCACCCATGGTGGTGCTTGATGGAGCTGGTAGCACCTGAGACCCCTTATTGAGGAAGGTGGGGAGGCCTTACCCATAACCTGAACTTGAAAGAGGAGAAGAGCTCTAATGTATACAAGAGCAGGCCCATGGCTGCCGGGCGATGAGAAACATCTTGAGGACAGAGTAGAGTCTGCATCTTTTTGGTTTTTTTTTTTAAGCTTATTTATTTTGAGAGAGAGAGAGAGAGAGAGAGAGAGAGCGCACGCACGTGAGGGGCAGAGAGAGAGGGAGAGAGAGCGAGAATCGGAAGCAGGCTCTGCACCATCAGTGCGGAGCCCGATGTGGGCTTGAACCCACAAACCATGAGATCATGACCTGAGCCGAAATCAAGAGTCAGATGCTCAACTGACTGAGCCACCCAGGCGTCGCTGGAGTCTGAGTCTTTATAGAGACCAATGTTAGCCTTCCATAAAAGGGAGAACTTTCTAGCAGCTGTCGTCTGAGGGAGTGATCTCTTCATCGGGGGTGGTATTTAAGCATAGGCTGGTTGACGATGTGGCAGGCACCTACAGAAGAGATTAAAATTCCAGGTGTATGTATGTGCGTGGGGGGTCAGGCAACATGATCTCTATTTACTGTCCCTCCCAACCCTGAAATCTACTTCCTTTCCTTAGTCTCACTGTGGCCTGACCTTTTCTTTTTTTTTCCCCTTTCACTCATGGTCTTGAACGTTGAAATTTCTAAGCTGCAAAACGTAGGATACGTTATTTTATCTTTTTTCTTGGCGTGTCTTTAAGAATCTATTCCTGCCTAGAAGATGAGCACTGTTTGTGTTTTGGGATCGCCCTTGTGTGCCTGGTTCACCCAGACAGTCCCAGAAATGTCATGGTGTTTGGACTCTTTGCTTTAGAAGGTTCAGCGTGATACAGAAAGAATCTATTTTGTGAGCTTCTGTTTCATTTTATTGCATTGGAGAGTCGGAATGTGAAATGAGATTGCTCTACTCTTACAGTGTGGAAAAATGCGTATTCTTTGGGGGAGGGAAATATATCTTCTAGAACTAGCACTAAAATTCAGTACAGTTATAGCTCATATTTTTTCCCTTGGAATGCTTTATCTGGTGAATTTAAGCAGCTAGATGACAGCCAGCAGTGTGGACTCGCACGGACGAGCGTTTGGGCAGCCAGAGTGGATGTTGAGGGTCATGGCCTTGCCTTAAAGAGAGCACTTCAGAGGCTCACTCAGAACCCATTTTGGTTGTAATTCCACTTTCTTGTCCACAGCAAATCAAAAGAAGGACGGTTATTTTTCGTGCGTGGGTTTTTAAGATCACAGCTTTGCTGAGAAGATGCAGTGAGTTTTATGGTATGTGAATTTGAACCGTACAGTTCAGTGGTTTTTTAGAATAATCACCTTGTAGCACAAATGCCACCGCTATCGAATCGCAGACCATTTGTATCCTGCCCAAAGGACCCTATCGCTCCTAATCTCCCAATTCCTGGCAACTGCTGACCTACTTCCTGTTTCTATGGATTTGCCTGTTCTGGACGTTTCCTATAAGGTGTAGTCTTTGGTGACTAGCTGCTCCCACCCGGCGTGATGCTGAAGTTCATCCGTGAGGTAGCATGTGTCCGTACCCCAGTGCTTTTTACTGCCGAATAACAATACGTTTTCTTTGCACATCCCTCCGTGGATAGACACTTGGGTCGTTTCCATTTTGGGGCTATCATGCATAATGTGGCTATAAGCGTTCATGCACAAGTATTTGTGTGGCCTTACGTCTTCATTTTTTTTTTTTTTTTTTTTGGCGGGGGAGGGGGGTGCATACCTAGCAGTGGGATTGCTGGTTCATATGTTAACTCCGTATAACTTCTTGAGAAAGTGGTTGCACTGTGGTTTTTTTTTTTTTTTTTAACAGCAATGTATGAAGATCCTAATTTCTCCATCGCCTCATCGATACTCGTTATTATCGGTCTTCCTTTAGCCATCCTAGTGGGTGTGAAGTGTATCTCATTGTAGTTTTGATCTACATTTCCCTGATGACTAATGATGAGGCATTTTTTTCATGTGGTTATTGGCCATTGATCTTTTTGGGAGAAGTGTCTGTTCATATCCTTTGCTCCTTTTTGTTTTTTAACATTTATTTATTTTTGAGAGAGAGTGTGTGCGCTGGAGGAGCAGAGAGAGGGAGACAAAGGATCTGTAGCGGGCTCTGCGCTGTGAGCACAGAGTGCGACATGGGGCTCGAACACATGAACTGTGAGATCATGACCCAAGCCAAAATCAAGTCAGCCACTCAACCAACTGAGCCACCCAAGCTCCCCTTCTTTGCTCATTGTTTGTGTAGATTGTTTGTCGTTTATTGTTGACTTGTAAGAGTTATATTCTGGATGAAAGTGCCTTATCAGATATAACTTATAAATATTTTTCCCATTGCATGAGTTGGCCCTTGACTTTCTTGATATCCTTTGAAGCACAAGTGTTTTATCTATCTACCTACATACCTACCTATCCATCCATCAGGGTGTGAGTGGGGGAGAGGGGCAGAGGGGGAGAGAGAGAATCCCAAGTAGGCTCCACACTCAGCACAGATCCCAACGTGGGGCTTGATCCCTCAATGCTGGGATCGTGACCTGAGCCAACATCAAGAGTTGGATGCTCAACCGGCTGGGCCACCCAGGCGCCCTGAAGCGAAAGTGTTGTTAATTTTGATTAAGTCCAATTTATTTTCCTCCTGTTTGTGCTTTTGTTTATCCTAAGAAACCATTGCCTGATCTAAGGTCATGAAGATTTACTATGTTCTAAGAATTTTATAGTTTTAACTCTTAGATGTATGATACATTTTGAGTTAATTTTACATAATAATGTGTAGTAGGCGTCCCGAGTTCATTCTTTTACATGTGGATATTTAGTTGTCCCAGCACCACTGTTGAAAAGACCACTTTTTCTCCAAGGAATTGTCTTGGCATGCTTGTCAGGAATCAGTTGGCCATAAATTCAAGGATTTATTTCTGGACTCTCAATTTTACTCCATTGATTTATATGTTTAGCTTTATGCCAGTACCACACTATATTGATGACTGTAGTTATGTAGTGATTTTTGAAATTGGGAAGTCTGAGTCCTACGACCTTCTTTTCCAAGATTGTTTTGGCTATTCTGGGTCCCTTGGATTTCCACATGAATTTTAGGATGGACTTGTCAATTTCTGCAAGAAAGACCAATGGGATTTTGTGATACTGTAATGCAATCAATATGTATTTGGTCTCTAGTTCCTGGCACAGAGTTCCTTAAAAACCCTTAGAATTTCCTGAATGATAAGAGTGAGCAGAACATCTTTTGTTTCTCATAAGAAGCCTCTTTGTACCTTATCTTGAGCTGATGTTAATGAGGTGACTCTTGGTGGGTCCCTAGTAACTTCAGCATGGGGGATGGTTGTGAGAGAGACACCAACCATGTAACTGGAAGGTTGGAACTTTGACCCTTACAGGAAGGCAGAGGGACTGGAGACTGAATTCAGTCTCAGTGACCAGTGACTTATGCCTGTGTGGTGGAACCTCCATAAAAACCCTAAACAGCGGATTTGGAGAGCTTCTAAGTTGGTGAACACCTTGAGGTGTTGGGTGGCCTTCCTGGAGAGTCTCACTGGAGCTCTGTGTCCCTTCCCACATACCCGTGTACTTCTTTATCTGGCTGTTCGTTTGCATCCTTTATAATAATTTGGTCATAGTAAGTAAAATGTTTCCCTGAGTTCTGTGAGCTGATAAAGGCAAATTATGGAACCTGTGAGGGGATCATGGGAATCCCTGAGTTATGGGTGGTTGGTCAGAAGTATGGGAGGCTCGGGATTTTTGACCAGCCTCTGAAGTTGGGGGCAGTTTTGTGGAGTTGAGCTCTTAACAGGTCGGGTATGTGCGAACTCTGGGTAGTGTGCGTCAGAATTGAATTAAATTGTAGGATAACCAGTTGGTGTTTGCAGAGAACTGGGGAATTACTTGGTGTGGAAAACCCACACGTTTGATAGTGGAAGTGCCAGTTTATAAACAGGTTATAGATTTTAATGGAGATTGCATTGAATTTGTAGATCAGTTGGGGAGCATTTCTTTTTTTCTTTCTTTTTTTTTAGTTGGGGAGCATTTCTATCTTAAGTCTTCCGATCCATGAACGTGAGCAGTCTTCCTGCTGATTTAGGTCTTTTTGAATTTTGCAGTATTGTTTTATAATCTTCAAGGTACATGTCTTATGCTTCTTTTGTTAAATTTATTACTAAGTATTTCTTTGGATGCTATTGTAAATGGAGTTGTTTTCCTAATTTCATTTTTAACTCATTCATTGATTTTGATTGTGTGTATTCCTTGGGATGTTTTATATACAAGATCATGTCATCTATGAATAGAGATAGTTTGGCTGCTTCTTTTCCGACTTGGATGCCTTTTATTTTCTTGCCAAATTGCCTGGCTAGGACTTCCAGATCCGTGTTGAATAGAAGTGATGAGGGCAGACCTCCTTGACATGGTCCTGATCTTAGGGGAAAAACATTCAGTCTTTCACCATTTAGTAGAATAGTAGCTGTGGGCTCATTTGTTGGTTTATCACCCTTTATTAGATGGAAGAAGTTTCCTACCATTCATAGTTGGTTGAGTATTTTCATCATGAAAGGGTGTTGGATTTTATCAAATACCTCTTGTCAATTGGGTTGATCAAATGGTCTTTGATCTCTGTTTTATTAAATGGTCTATTAACTGTTCTATGTTCAACCAACCTTACATTCTTGGGATAAATCACACTTGGGCACTGTGTATAATCCATTTTATAAGTTGCTGGATTTGTATTGCTAGTTCCTTTTTGAAGATTGGGGGCAGTTATTGTTAAAGGCAGAAGCATATTTATAGCCTGTTGTTATCATCCTTGCCACTAACAGTGTAGGAAGCATTAAATTCTAAAATCAGCCTCCAGGACTCAGAAGGCATAATAGTAGCCTGGAGCCATTTCTCATTGCTTTAGAGCTTGTGCACTAAATGACGTGTATAATGTTTATATATTTTGAATCCTGAAGAAATGCATTGAGTGCTCGTTTACAGAATCTCATTTTTTAGGGCAGAGTATAATACACTGTAGGGAGGTCCTACTCAAAACAGTCCAACGTAGAGAAGAGTTGGGTATTTTAATGGGGTACCAGCCAGTGATCTGGAAATATTACTTGGTTGTGGGGTTTCATTCGGTGATACTGATAAATGACTGGGTTAATGATCCTGCACCCCCAGCTCTTGGCGGGGAGGTGCTGTTCCTGGTCACAGCTCATTCAGTCAGGAAGGAAAAGTGGCAGGGTGTTCACCCCAACTGCACCCCCCCACCGTGAGTCTCTGTGAGCAGCGTGATGGCCATTACTGGTGTGGGCTGGTCCTTGCTGCCCGGGCACGCTCTCTGCTCCAGGGTTCACCCCTTCCCTCCTCACTCCTGCTTGACCATTGGACTGAATTCTCGACTCCGCCTTCCACTGACCCCATGGCATTTTGGATCACCTTGCTTTGTCCGTTCATTAGTCTGTGAGAATCCAAGAGGCGATTATTGTAAAGCTACAAATTCTGTATCCTCAAGGTCTTGTTGGCCCATAAAGCAGGAACATAATGATACAAGGAATATCCTCTTTATGATTATGTGGTATTTTAGAAGCTCTGGAACTTTTATCTGCATTATCTAATTTGGATTCTAGGACAACCCTGACCTTGAGGCAGTCCAGATACTAGCTGTATTCCAAGGAGGAAACTGAGGCTTGGAGAGGTTAAGTACTTAGAGTTCGGCTGGTAGAGAATGTTGCTGCCCCAAGGCAAATGCCTTTGTTCTTGATGTGAAGAATTAGGGGACCCCTGGGGGGCGGGGGGGGGTCTTCTCTTTTTCTACAGTTCCATCCCCTAAATCTTTTGATGAACAAGGGCGAGTGAGCCCTTGTCCTTTTACTGCAGATCTTGGTGCCCTGCCTCTGTCGACTGGTTTGTTTTTGAGCTGACCACCATTCAGGTGCTGGTGCACAGGCCCTCTCATCCACCTCCATCCAAGGTTAATGTAGTGAAGCAGCCCTGAGTGGGGCATCGGCCCGGGTTCGCCCCCATTGCTGCTGTATCAGGCTGGCGGTGTGGGGTAGGGAAGACCCACTTTGGTTCTGATCCCGCCGCTGTGATTCGGTTCTCTCTGAGCCTCCGTTCTGCCCTCTGTAAAATGAAGATTTGGATCAAATGACCTCTATGGCCACTTGATGCTCGGTCATTGCGGTCTGCCTTCCCTCTGATTTCGTGGTGTTCTTTGTCCATCTCTCCAGCGCTGGTTTACCTGGTTGATGTACGGGTGACGACTTAAGTACCGCGTAGCCTTGGTCAGTGTTTTTCTCTCTGCCTGTTTCCCCTTGTCTGCCCCCCCAGAGGAGAAGTAACCCACTGGGCAAGTAAGCCTCCCAGATGGGCAGGGCAGAAAGTGCCTCCCTGGCCTCTCCCACACGCCTGCCTCTGTGATGCAAGCCAGAGCTCAGGCTTTCATTCGGGAACTGATAGTTGAAAGACCAGAACGTTTTTTTTTTTTTTTTTTTTTTTTTTCTGCCTTCCTGCTTTTTCTCTCCCCTTTGCTAGATCTCTCAGATCCTCATAATAAAGAGAAATAATCAGGCCAACCCATCTGAGCTTTTGCTAATGGACTAAAAGAACCCACAGAACCCATGTTCTCCACGGGCGGGTGTGCTGGATGGTTCAGTCCTACCCTCTGTCCCTTGTAGAGAGTCGCATGGCATTAGCATAAAGACGACTCACCACAATTCTTTTGCACCCAGCCCCTTCATGTTGAGCAGGAAGGATTCTGCTGTGATCTCCGGCACATTCATCGGCCCCCGCTGAGCCCCTGATCAATAGTGACACAGTCCCATCAGATGGCCCTCAAATAGTACTTCCTTTTTTGGATGGGCTGGGAGAGAGGGGAAGAAATATAAATGCCTCTTTCCTCTTAGACTACAAATAAATGCAGCTGCATTTCAAGCATCTTGGAAGCTTTTCTGGTGGTGTGAGTGTATAGGGCGAGGAGGGGTGCGGGTAACCTGCCCTGAGCTGCTAAATGTCCATACGGGTCCCTCTAAGTCCCCCCTGCCCCCACCCGCACACCTCGGCACCTGGAGAACACAGAGAACGCAGAACCGGCCTCAGAAAGGGGGAGTGTGCCGCCCCGAGGCCACGCTTTCCTTCCCCTCCCCCAGAGCATCTGGGGGGGTGGGGGGGAAGGTCATTGGCTGAGTGTGTGCCCTGGAATCTGGGGCCGCTGCTGCCTGCAGTTAATGCTGCTTTGTTCGATGCTAAATGAGGCGAGAACTTTCACCCAGGTCACATTCATAATCCCGCTCAGCAGGACGCTCAGCTGTGCACCGAGGGCAGTTTCTGAGGCTTGGGAGAACCTTTCCCGTTGGAGCGGTGGCGGGAGAGTGGGCTTCTTGGCCCCATTGCTGCCATACACTGGGTCTCGGACAGGTGGCCCCCTCATTCATTCCGCAGATGCTCGGGCCTTTGTCTCCCAGGCCCTCTTCCAAGGGCTGGGGACGCGGACGCTGGGAGGGCAAGGTCCCGGGGAAGGCAGAGGGGGACCCCGTGAAGGAGGCACACCTCACACCTGCAGACCATGGGAAGTGCTGGGACGGAAACCAGAGGGTGATGGGAAAAAGGACAACGTAGGTGGGTCGTGATGGTGGTCGCGTAGGAGGCGTTGGCAGGATACCCGGCCTCTCTGACTGCTGTTTGGTCACGTCCTCCTAGGACGTGACTCCTAAGGTCCCTTTTGGATTTGACACCCTCTGCCTCTACGACTCTGAGTTTTTAGAAGGTAATCGGGGCAGGATTGGTTAAGGGACTAGTTGAGATGGGCCCCCCACTGGGGATTGCTGGATTCCAGCAGGATATCGCACTGCTCGTGCATGTGTTTGGGGAGAGGACACAGTGTGGCCAGGAGACTGGTGGGGGATACGAGAAGGGGTGGGCCGGGTGGCAGAACAGAAGCCAGGCTGGGTTTGGACCTGGAAGGAGTGAGTTCGTACAGATGCAGGCAGGGGGGTTCAGACCCGCCTTACGCGGGTCCTTTGTCCTTTTCTGGGACAGGAGGGGCTTCCTCCCGAATCCCACATGGTCTTTGCTGTGGGCTGGGGCTGTCCTAGTGGTCTTCAGAGAGAAGAGGAGCTCCGGGAAGGCAGAGTCTAGGGACCTTTACCTGGTGCCCCTTTATGGGGGCCCTTGTCCTTTTGCCCCGGGAAAACGTGGCCCTGTGGCCTTTGCCCATGGCCTTGCCTGCACTGGTCAGTCAGTAGGGTTTTAACGGCCCTGTGACACAGCATTCTGCTATTCTCTTCTGAAGGGTGTTGAATTTTGTTCTTCATGATGGTTAACGTGGCTGGTCTTAAATCCTCAATCTGCCGCTCGTGGGGTGGGCCCCTGCCCCCTTCTCCTGGGCTCCTTGGAATCTGCTTCGCAAATGTATAGTTTGGAAGTCGTCTACGGGCCTGGGTGGGGTTGACACGATTTGGGAGCCCCCTCTACGACCCCCTTCTGCTGGGGGTTTCTGCCCCCCACCGTCCGGTTCCTCAGGCTATTGCAACTCTGGTGTCCGGACCCCCCAGGCTGTCTGACTGGGTCTCTGGGCCTGACCTCCGGCTCCCTGGCCCCGTGTTTGCACTTTGTACCACTGGGTGGGAGACAGCACAAACCAAGCGTCACTGAGGGCAGTGGCCTTCTTTCAGGGACGATTCCCTGCTAAGCCCTGCCTGTTCTTGTCCAGTGCCTTCAAAGTTATTTTTATTATTTCAGCCAACAGACTCGATGTTTTAGGGTGACAGAAAAATTGGGTGGCAAGGACAGAATTGCCATATATCCCTACTGTTCCCCACCCCCCACCCCCGGCCGTCCCCATACGCACATAGCTTCCCCTGTTAGCACCTTGCATCGGGTGGTGCGTTTGTTATGACTGAGTCAATATTGATTCGTTATTATTAACTAATGTCCCGGTTTATATTACGGTTCACTCTTTGTACATTCTCTGCAAAGTTGTTTTTTTTAAATAATCTTTTCCAGACTTCCTATTTATTGCTTGTTGGAGGCCTAGTCCGGTGATATAGTTCCTCTAACATTATCAGAAGCAGAATCATCTGATACATTTTATTTTTATAAATATTTTTGACTCCTATATCTATCTATCTATCTTTCTTTCTTTCTTTCTTTCTTTCTTTCTTTCTTTCTTTCTTTCTTTCTGTCTTTCTGTCTTTCTCCTTTTTTTGGGGGGGTGGGGGGGGAGGTTGGTCTCTGGAAACAGTTGACGGAAACCTTGTAAATAAAGGGAGTTCCTGAGGAATGTGATGGCAGAAAGTCTAGCAAGTTCCATGGGTGACTGTTAAGTCTTGCTGCCTTTTAGCCTTGTGATTCATGCACATCACCGGGAGACATGGCTACGGTGCAGTTTATCAGTGTCTCCAGGAGTTCATCTCTGGGAAGCGGAAGCAAGGAAATGAAAGTAATTTCATGAGGTATTAATCTAGCACGACGCTGAGGTTGTCCAGAAGCTTCAAAAGAAAAAAATACCTGAAGTCCGTCTGATTAACCTCATTTGCAGCTAACTCCTCCTTATCTGGAAGATGAGGCCGCAGATAAATTGGACACAGGTCATTTGTATCTTGAGTACCACTGCAATTTGAATCTTCCTTCTAGTTTTTTTTTTCTTGTGCCAATGAAAAAGCAGTAGGCCTGGATATTTTAAAACGCCGTTATTCTCCCCTTAAGCTCTGTGGTAGGTGTTCTTCTGAATAGGAGCCCTAGGAGATGCCTCACCGCAGGGATTTCTGGAAGGCGGGCAGAAGCCCAGCAGAATGCCAGGTGACTAAACATCCACCAATGCAAAGGTGGGATGTACTTCATCTTCCTTTTTTTTTTTTTTTAAACTTTTCTATTTGGCATCTGTTTTTTTTTTTTTTTTTAAAGTTTTATTTATTTATTTTGAGGGAAGGGGGAGTGGGGGAGGAGCAGAGGGAAAGGGAGAGAGAGAATCCCAAGCAGGCTCCACGCTGTCAGTGCAGAGCCTGACGCGGGGCTTGAACCCACAAACCGCAAGATCGTGACCCGAGCCGAGATCAAGAGTCGGATGCTTAGCCGGCTGAGCCCCCCGGGCACCCCACGTACGTCATCTCTTGGCAAGCCAGGAATTGCATGTGCTACTCTGAGAGCATCTGGCTTAGGTCCAGTTCAGGTACCCGCACAAAATAGGTAACTCGATAGAATCACCACAGGGACTGTCCAGGGTGGGATGGCTGATGCCTGTGATGTCGGAACACGGGTCAGGATCCAGGGCTCAGGCCTCTCCCGTCCCTCCTCAGTGTGGTGATCGTCCGTGGGGAGTGCACGGGGCGGGCGCGAATATGCTCATTCTTGGAGGATTCCAGCCGGGTAGGCTCGGTTAACCCGTGAGGGGGGCGTCCCTTATGGAGCCGCGTGTCTGCGATGTTCTGCAAGAGAACTGGGGGGGGGGGGGATCGCGGGGGTGTTCCGGAGGGGGCCGCCTTCCCTGGCGGTCAGCAGAGGGAAGTAGAGGTGAGCAGAGGTCTGCAGGGCCCGTGGATGTTGGAGGGCTGGAGAGGGAGGGTGGGTCGGTGCCCAGGGAAGGCCCACGTGTAGAAGCTCTTGGGTGTAGGATGCGTTGTGGGCCTTTCCCAACGACGGAGAGGCCTGTGGTGTGAGAGGGAGCTGTGCCGTGCGGGCCCATGGGCAGCGTAAGCCCCACCGAGGGCTTTGACGGTCACCTTCAGAGTTGGCGGCGCACCCGAGGGTCTTAAGGGAGGAATACGGTCTAGTTTGCATCTGAGAGTGAGCACTGTGATGGCCTTGTGGGGAGTGGTTTGGAGGGGCCCTGGGGACAGCGGAGAAACCCGTGAGGAGACATTGTGTAGATGGAGGGAAGGGTTTGGGGGGATGAGGTGGTGAGTGTGGGAGGAGAGGGACCCGGCAGGTCCTGGTCGGCCGTGCCGACTGGCTGTGGTGGCCAAGGGAGAAGCTCGTTCGGGGATGACTCCCAGATCTCAGGCTTGAACGACTGGTAGACGTTCTGGAGGCTGTTTGTCAAGATGAAGAAGTCGAGGTGAGCGTGGTGTTTGGGGCACGGCGTTTGGGGCACGTTTCCCTTCTGGAAACGAGCCTGTGGCACCCAGACTCCTGCAGGAGAGGCAGATAAAGGGGATGCCCTTTCTGACCGAGAACCCGTCACTGTGCGTCAGCCTTTGACTGAAGGCAGGGAATAGACTTCTGCCTGATCCCTGCAGGAGGTGACGGAAGCGAGGATCTTCAAAGGTTGTTAGCTCAGCAGGTGCATGAGGTTCAGGCCTGGGAGCTGACTTCCCGAAAGTGAGTGGGAAGCCTCTCTCCCGTTTACACGGATATGCGGGCCACCTTGACCGCAGTTGAGCGCAAGTTGAGCGGATGTAAGGACCCGCCTCCAGCGGGGGCGGGGGTGGGGGGGGACTGGTCTCAGACCGTGTCTTACACTTTCTCCATCTCAAGATACTCAGATGGACTGAAGTTCGTTGGGGAGGGGGTGATGTTCGTGCCTGAGACGGGTTGTTGCGAGGCCAGCCTGGGACATCGTATTCGCTTGGCCGTCGGGTTTTGCCCCGAGGGATGGGCTTTCTGACCTGACCGCTCTCCGGCTTCCTTGGCGTTGCGGTTCTGCTTTTTGCCTCACGTTCTTGGTGTGAATATCCAGGTGTTGCCTAGATGTGGATTTGAACCCTACCTCGCGTGACCTTTTCATCTCTTTGACCCTAAGGGACATCTGTCGTGGGGAATTTGACCCTGAGCTACACCTCTCGTAGGTTCCCTCCTCCGGACAGATTGTCAGGAGGGTGGATTTGTGACTTCGTGGGACTGGGAAGGAAGGCAGACCAGTGAGTGCGTGCGTGGTGTGAATTGAGTGTCGGAGGCTAGTATGTGTGATGACCACGTGGGTGTGAGCATGCGTGCACCGTACGTTTGTGAAGGTTTGTGGTGTGTGCACGGTTGGTGGCTGATGGAGCGAAGGAGGCAAGGGGGGACCGGTCCCCTCTGGGCATTCGTGTTCACGCGCAGGTGTGGATCTCACCAGGCAGTGTGCCCTCCTGGTGTGGCAGGGATCAGCGTGGGAAGACGGGCCGGGTCCCCGGGCTCACCTGTAATGAGCGGCCTTGCTCAGTCTCGAGGTCCTGGCTCTCACGTGACGGCTGAGGGAACACGAGCCCCTGGAGGTCTGACTGCTCGGAGTTCAGGGAAGGAACCCTCGGGCCCGCAGGGTCTGGGACAGGGAGGGGGAAACTGCCCCTGGCTGGGGGCTCTGCAAAGATGGGTGGTCACAAGCCCGGGCTGCCGCTCTGGGCCGTGGAGGTCACAGACACGTTGCCTGATGCTGTGGGGTCCCAGCAGCGCTCGGAGGGGGGAGAAGCGCCATCCATATTTAAATCTGACCACACTCTTAGATCTAGGGGGCTTCATTCACCTAAGTGGGTTGCCAGACGCTTTATCAACAGGTACATGGCTTCCCGCCTTGGGCCCACAATGCAATGGGCTCACAACTCACCACTGGCTGCTGGGACTGTGCTCCTCAGGGGATTAGCACAAACTGGATCAATCCTAGGGGAAACCTTTGGCAGTTTTTAGCTCTTGGAACCTTGCTTCCGGGGGCTAGCCTTCACTCTAAATTTCAGAAAGAACCTTCTATTCCTCTATAACCACAGGAAACGCATTTCTTACAGGGATGACGACCCTCTTCTTTTAATGCCATTTTTGCCCAGGCAGACTTTTAAGTTATTTAGAAGCTGTTGATTTCTAGGATATCCCCCAGGCTATTTTATATAATTTGAATGAAAAAAGGAAAGGCGTACCCCAATATCAGTATGGAATGGGATGGTGTATGTGAAGGAACCAATACAGGTACTTAAAAACGTCCCCCCGCTTTTCTTGTTTCATCCTACTTAGGAATGATCTCAAGATCTTTCTGTACTTTTGGTCCAGCAGTCCTGCTTGTAGAAGCCCCGCCTACAGAGCTCTGGATGAGCTCGGAGGTATATAGATGAGGACGGAATGGAAGCAGTGTTGTTAATAGTGACATATGTAGGGTTGGTGGCCACCACACGTAATGTGACTGACTTGTACGCGCTGGCAGAGAAAAACGTCCAAGTTGTGTCTAATGTTAAAAAGTAGGGGCGCCTGGGTGGCTCGGTTGGTTAAGTGTCCGACTCTTGACTTTGGCTCAGGTCACGATCTTACGGTTTGTGAGTTCGAGCCCCGCGTCAGGCTCTGTGCCGATAGCGCGGAGCCTGCTTGGGATCATCTTCCTCTCTCTCTGCCCCTCCTCTGCTTGCCCCCCCCCCCCAAAATAAATAAAAATAAAGTTAAAAAAAAGTTAAAAAGAAATCACGTTGTAGGACAGTGCGAAGAGCGAACCTTTTTACGTAAAATAAATTCCTTTGTGTCTGCGAATACATGTGCCCACCAGCATACAAAAAGAGTGTGTCAGACTAGCAACGGGCTGGGGGGAGGTTATTTTGCTCAGCATATTTCTACATTATTAGAATAGGATACCGTGAGGAAGTATCCATGTATTAAACATTAACCTGGATGTCATTTTGTGTTTTGAAACGTTTCAGAAGATTAAGTTTTCTTTTTTCTTTTTTAGAAGATTCAAATTTTAAATAAAACATAATTAGCGTGTTCCTGTCCTCCAGTTAGGAACTTAATCAAGTGTGTGAGGTCCCTATAACATCGAGAGCTAACTCAATGAAGTGCCATTAATTGAAAAAAGCACATATTCCTTTTTTTTTTTTTTTGAAGGGGGGGGTCTGCTTTAATATAAGCAAAGCATATCTGTGTAAGACATTTTATACCTCCTCGCATTTGATCTTTACTGGAATCCCATTTTACAGGTGAGGAAATTGAGACAAAGGCCAAGTACCTCCCCCCAAAGATAGCGGTGGGAGATTCATCCCACCCAAGTCTTTCTGATTCAGGAACCTGCTTGAACACCATGCTCGGCCTCATTTCTGAGGAGGAGCAGGATGAAAAAGGAAGCAGTGGTTTCTTGCGTTGATTTTTATAAAGTTAGAAGTAGGCCCCGAACGAGACACCCCTTTGGCTCTCGGTTTCCTCCTCCACAAAATACAGAGCTTAACTGGATCTTCTTCCCTCCGCTAACATTCTGTGACCAGGGTCCCTTGCCGTCCCTCTTCTCAATGAGTGCTTGCTTCCTCCCCGCAGTACGTCGGAAGCCTGGATGTGCCGAGGCCCAATAGCAGAGTGGAGATCGTGGCGGCCATGCGCCGGATACGGGTGAGTGGCCGGAGGTGGGCTGGGTGGGGTCAACTCGAGCATCTTAGCTGGTGCCCTTTTAGATGTGCTGGGGGTACCAAGGTGGGAGGCTGCGTCCACCGCAAACCGCAGACCCCTCTCCCTCCACTCTCCAGGGAAGCTGTTCTGAGTTGGGTGGTTCATCTGGATTAAAGGCCAAGGATTAAATTGATGTGGTGGCTGGAGGGACACTATCCCCCCCACTCTTCCGCTGCCCCGCTGCTCCTGAAACGGAGATGCAGGTGCCCTTCGGGGTGTGTGGGGTCCACTGGGGAGTGAGAGAGAATGCTGACATATCTTTTTAATTCGGATTTTAGGGGAGATGTCTGATAATTAGCTGTTAATTGACTCAAGAACACTAAAAAAGTAAAGCAATTTATTGTGGTATGTAAGAAGGTTGACTTGAATTTTTAAGAACAAACGTGGGATTTCAGCATAATTTCCTTGATCAGTTGCTTTGGGCCCCAAAAGGGTGCGTGTGCGTTCTCTTGTGGCATTTCGGGCACCTTCTAGCAGCGTCTGGAAAACATTCCAGCCCGTTGCTTTCCGACTCTGGTACACAGAGCAGAGACTGAACAAAAACGAAGCTGCCTTCTGATCACCGTGAAGGAATTTGTCTGTGTGCTCTGCATTGACATAGGAGCTACTTGAAATTTTGTACATTTCGAAGGTAGGTTAGCGATTGGTCAAATGGCATTGCATAACTTTTTGGAGAGAATGGGTGTCAGAGGTGGCTGGATTGGTCATCCAGGATGCAGCCTGTTTTGGGCTGTTTGTTTGCAGAAGAATCTACCACCTAAATGGAAAACATGTAGCAGATGTTGGGAGCTCCAGTTGGCTGTTCACCAATTTTACTTCCAGCCAGTTCCTCTCCCCTGCAGAAACCTCAGGTCGGGGACAGCAGATTTGGGAAGAAAATTAGCATGTTTGTCCCTGTTTATCTGAGCAGTTCGTTAGCCTATTAAAATAACTTTTTCAGGGCGCCTGGGTGGCTCAGTCGGTTAAGCCTCTGGCTCTTGGTTTCGGCTCAGGTCATGATCTCACGGTTCGTGAGTTTGAGCCCCGCATTGAGCTTCCAGAACAGAACCTGCTTGCGATTCTTTCTCTCTCTCTGCCCCTCCCCTGCTGGTGCATGCTCTCTCTCAAATAAAACGTTAAAAAAAACAACAACAAACCACTTTTTCACTGCCTTGATCTTCCCAATTCTTCAGCATTTTTTATTAAGTTGTATTTGTTGAAACTATCAAAAAAAACAATGCTGTTTTTCATGGTTGTGGGAATGAGTTGCTTCAAAGGACCTTCATGTGGGTTCATTTGATGTCCACAGCAAGCTGTGGAGGGGGGGGGGTCCTGTAACCCTCATTTTTTTTTAGATTAAAGCTCAGAGAGAGAGGGGTCCTGAAGAATCCTGGGGTCTAGGAGATGGTGGGCATGTGACCTGTGTGTAGTTCTCCCCTCGCTCTCGAGAGACCGTGAGATTCTTCATCCCTTGGCTTCAGGCTTGGCATTAAGTATATTCCCAGGTCTTTCCTCTACTTTCTTCACCTTCCCGTTCAGATAGAAAGCCCAGCAGCCTTGGTTGGGGGGCGTCTGGGGGAGGCGTTCCCTGTGCTGGGATGGCCTGTGCTCTCGCTATGGTTGGCGTTATTGCAGCCTGGGGCTGGCCTGTCCTTGGGGTTTCACCGAAAATGCCTCTTTTCTTCATGTCGGACTAAGACATGGGGGACTATGTTGTCGTTAATACCTTTATCATAGTTAGAGTCCTGTCTCTGTTAATATTAGCCGTCAATGGAAATAGTTACCGCTCAGCACGAAGTATGTGTGAGGTGCTTCATTAGGCCTTTTAGTCTAGAAATAATGATTCGCGACTACTCTAGGTGAGGCGAGGATACGATCGCATTTTGTAGGTGAGGAAACAGAGTTTGGGGGAGGTAGTTCTAGGTCAAGCTGCTGTCAGTAGGTGGAGCTGGGGCTCACGCCCAGGACGGTGCTGCCGCCTCTGTGACCCTGCTCTTGAATGTTCTTTTGGGTGATCGGCCCAGTTGGCGAACCAAGGCTTAGGACGTGGAACTTCCCTAGCGAGGGAGTCCATGGCAGAGACACCACTTTGTGGAAGGAACAGAGCGTACCTCTGCAGAAGGCATCGCCCCAAAGCTATGGAGGCCCCGGGGCATCCGGCAGGACTGGCCATGTGTTGGGGGCTGGAGTGGCCCCTGTCTCCTCTGCCCTTGTCACTTGTCAGCCCGTGTGGCCTTGTGCCAGCAAGTCCCTTCCCTGTGACCTGCTTCTAGCGCTTAATGAGCAAGCAGCTCATTAAATCAGAGGGAGAAACACACTGGCCAGAAAGCGGCTTGGTCTGGCTGGCCAGTCGCTTGTTTAGACTGGCCGCCATGACAGCAAGCGCATTGGGTGTGTGTTTTACCCCGAAACCTCCAATTCACGGCTAGGTCCGGGCTGCTATTTTCTGCTCTCCCTTTCACAAGCTGTTTGGTTGTAATTACAGTTGTCAAGGACTGAGGCATGGGGTTTCTGTGTAAATGACCGTTCCTGACTTTGTTTCTCTGTGGAACGGTGCCAGGCCAGCGCTGGGCAGCAGACTCTGGGGTTTGGGTTGCTGGCTGCTCTGGCAGATCCAGAGACACAGGCCTCCCAGCTTGGCCGGTGCAGAGTGCTGGTCCTCAGAGTGCTGGTCCTCAGGTTATAGAAGGATGACTGGGTCTTACATCTGGGTGTCTTGCCAAGCCCTTGACCTGACAGTCTCCCTGATCTCTCCGGAGCTCTGCACGGGACAGGGGATAGGGCATCAGAGAGAAGCGACCGGCCTGAGGGGGGCCAGATGCACCTTCAGAGCTGAAGGCCGCAGCAGGTGTATGGACCCCTGTCCCTTCCTCAGTCCCACACTGGAGTGTCGGCTCCCCACTGAGTGTTTGGACTTTGTTGATGTGACCTGTGTTTTGTTCTTCCCTCTCTCTGCTTCTTCTTTGTCTTGCCATACAGCTTTTCTCTCAAAATTTATGTCATGTGTTTTTGGCATCTTTTTTCTTTTGTACTGTGCTTTTGAGATTTTTTAAAACAATGGTTAAAAAACATTAAATGTGACTATTAAAAAAATTGTTTTTAATGTTTATTTTTGGGAGAGAGACAGAGTGGAGGGGGGAGGGGCAGAGAGAGAGGGAGACGCAGAATCTGAAGCAGGTTCCAGGCTCCGAGCTGTCAGCACAGAGCCCGATGCGGGTCTTGAACCCATGAACCGTGAGATGGTGAGTTGAGCTGAAGTCGGACGCTTAACCAACGGAGCCACCCAGGCGCCCGGCAACCACCTGTATACTCTGTTTCTATGATTTCGGCTGCTTGGATACCTCATCAATGGAGTCCTGTTGTATTTGTCATTTCGTGACTGGCTTAGTTCCTGTAGCATAACGTCCCTGAGGTTCCTGTATGCTGTGGCACGTGACGGGATTTCTCTCCTTTGTAAGGCTGCGTAGTATTCAATTGTATGTGTGTAACGAACACATTTTCTTTATCCAGTCATCTGTTGACGGACGCTTGGGTTTCTTCCCCCTCTTGGCTCTCGTGAATAGTGCTGCCGTGACCATGGATGTGCAGATATGTCTGAGATCCTGCTTTGAATAATTTTGGGTCTCTACCCAGATGGGCGATTGTTAAATTATATGGCGGTTCTATTTTTAATGTTTTGTATTGTCTTCCATAATGGTTGTACCGTTTAAAACTCTCACCAGTGGTACGCGAGGGTTTCAAGATTTTTTTTTTTTTTTTCTCCTTAGTAACAACACGCAACTTCTTGATGCTGGCCCTTTAAATAGACGGGCTTTTCTTTTCTGGACGGGATCTGTTGGGGGGCAGGAGGGGGTCTCAGGAAGCAGAGCATGCGTTCCCGGTGACTGCTAGGTTGCTTGCTGTCACAGAGTCCTCCTGGCTGAACTGTCCCCATGCCAGGGCATGCGGGTTCCTCATACCGTACTTGTGAGGACTGGGCTTGGGGTTGTGGATGGCAGTAACCTTTATACCTGAGTTTTGAAGCATTTTAGAAACGCAGTTAAATGCAGGTAAATACACCGAGAGACCCTCGGTTGCTTCGTGCAGGTCCTTAAAAACCGGCAACGTCTTTTCACGGATTTCAGTGCAGCCCTCGCTGCCTTGGGGCGGCCCTCCCCCACCTGATCGTTTTGTTCCTTCCTGTGTTCTAGGGCACCTCTCTTCTGTGGTTCTTGAGTGACTTTCCAATCTGTCAGCATGACAGCCTGTGCTCAGTAGACTTTTGTTGAGTGACTCAGAAAATTAATCTTAGATGATAACCATGTGAGCATAAAGCAGGGAAACCCAGGAGGGGTTGTGCCAAGACGGGGGAGGGGGGGCGGGGGGGCCGGGAAGGAGGAATGCTCTGGACTCCGGTGGGTGGGGAGCCAGGCGGGGCTCCAGCGTGGCACCTGGTGTCACCTTACCTCCTCGCCTTTGGAACGTGTAGTAGCTTCTAGAAGGGAAGCCCCAGGTGGGGAAGGGGAGAGGCATCTTGCTGCGCCTTTGGTGCTGGAGAGGGGACAGACAGCCGTCTTTGTGGCCAGAGACCGAATGTCTGTCTGTTAAAACACCAGGGGACAGATCCCCACAGCCGTGTATCCGCTTGTGACTCCTGCCCCTGAAGTCACTTGTACTGCTTGTATCCAGATGCGTTCAGAGATGCTTGGTCTCCCGCTGAGACCCCTCTGGCTGTGGGCTGGATGAAGTCCCAGCCACATGGCAGACAGCTTTCACAGTGGCCCAGCAGGGGACCAGAGCTTTCTGTTTTTGCTTTTTTTTTTTTTTTTTCTTTTAAATGTTTATTTTTGAGAGAGACAGAGCATGACCAGGGGAGAGGCAGAGAGAGAGGGAGACACAGAATCCAAAGCAGGCTCCAGGCTCCAAGCTGTCAGCACAGAGCCCGATGCCGGGCTCGAGCTCACAAACTGTGAGATCGTGACCTGAGGCGAAGTCGGACACTTAACTGAGTGAGCCACTCAGGCGCCCCCAGAGTTTTTGGTTTAATCGTGGCTTGATTTCTCAAGGGTGGCTGCTCAGGGGTGGTGTGGTCATGCGGCCTTGAACAGAATGGGCTGGTGACCAGGAAGTGGCCAAGTCCTCCAGTCGCCCACAGCTCCCTTCTGGGATTGCCGACTCTTCCAGAGCTTTTTCTCAAGGGAAAAGAAAAAAAACCAACCCCTTGGGAGAACATGAGTGAAATGCCGTCCAGAGAACATCCGGGTCCTGGGGGCTGGCGGGCTTTATGGAGCAGCGTCTGCCGTGGTGAGGGTCTCCTGTCCTTGCCCGGGTCTCCTTCCCCACGGCCGGTAAGTCCCAGCAGTCACGTCCTCACTGCGTGTAACCCTCTGCGTGTAACGGGGTTCCTGCAGCAGCATTTGCTCCTTTGTTGTTCATGGTCTTCCTCCTCTGGCCGGGAGCTGGCCCGTCCTCCTCGGAACACCGGTCACACAAAACTAGCACTCGCCACCCTAGCCTGGCCCTGTTAATTTCCCGTGACTGCCGTAACCAGTGACTACAAATGGAGAGGCTTGGAACGCCACAAGGTGATCATCTTGCTTGGGGGTCACAAATTTGAAACGGGGCTGAAATCAAGGAATTGGCAGGACTGCTCTCCTTCCTGAGGCTCCGGGAGCACATCTGTGTGCTTGCTTGTCCAGCTTGGAGGCTGCCTGGAGTCCTGGGCCTGGACCCCCTTCCATCTCCCGAGCCATCAGCCACGGCACTCTGCCCTCTGCTCTGGGCCCCCTGCCTTCCCTTTCCCTGGTCAGGACCCTTGTCCTTACACGGGCCTCTCCTTCCTGCCCTGCCCTGACGATCCAGGTTTATCTCCCACCTCAGAGCCCCAGCTGATCCCCTTTTGCCGTGTAGGGTAACCTAGTCACGGGTTTTGGAGACGAGGTTGGGGACCTCATGGGTGGCGGTGTCCCTACTCTGCCTACCACAAAGGGGTCAGAGCGTTAGGCTTGTAGCAGGGATTGGAAAGATTCCACCCCTTTACTGAGGTGCCCTTGCGTGGGGCCAGGACGCCGTCTGCTCAGATCCCGCCTTCTGTGTGCTACCTGAACGACTGCACAAGGTTCTTACCCCATTGGCCTTTGTTTAATCATCGGTAAAATTGGGATGTCTTCTTGGCAGATAGATGTTACGGTTACGTGTGTGCGTGCAGAGCACTGAGCAAAGCCCTCGTGTGGGTGGTGCTCTGTAAATATAGTTCCTTCCCCTCCTTTCTAGTGTGTATTGGGGAGGGACAGTGGGGTGAGAAGACTGCACAAGATGGCTGCCGGACACACACAGGCGCCTGGTAAGTGTTTGCTAGAAAAGACGTCGTCAGGGGCGCCTGGGTGGCGCAGTCGGTTAAGCGTCCGACTTCAGCCAGGTCATGATCTCGCGGTCCGTGGGTTCGAGCCCCGCATCGGGCTCTGGGCTGATGGCTCAGAGCCTGGAGCCTGTTTCCGATTCTGTGTCTCCCTCTCTCTCTGCCCCTCCCCCGTTCATGCTCTGTCTCTCTCTGTCCCAAAAATAAATAAAAAACGTTGAAAAAAAAAAAAAAAAAAAAAAAGAAAAGACGTCGTCAGCTTTGTGCATCAGTTACTTTTTTCCCTTAGTCTGTAGATGAGTGTTTCTCAGAGGGGGTTCTGTGGCACTCTTGGAATCTATGGGTGTGTTCTCCAGGGTCTGAGAGTCCTCTGTAAGAGTTTAAAAAAATGTCCGTTTTCATTTGATCCTAGTAAAGTAACGTAAGCCTGTTCCGGCCTGTGGGAGGGCCCCCCTCTGCCCCAGCACCTTCAGCTAATTTATGGTCCGCAGTTGTGTTTGTCTGCTGATGTTGGCACGAAATAGTTCTTCCGTCATCATCGTGCACTGTGGAGAAAGAAAAGTTCACAATATGTCTATGATGAATTCCCGTAAGGCGTGGGACACATGACTGTACTGTGCCCTGTTTGGAATTAAGACCGTGCGGCGGTTTGAGCGGAGGAAAGTGGCAGAGAATGGGTTCGGTGTGTGGGGCCTGGGACGGGAGGCAGGTCCCTGGGGCGCTGGTTGAGATGCTCGTGGCCGATGGGACTGGCACTTGTCCTGGTTAGTGCCGGCATCTCTTCTGACTCATTGGCACCTGAGCTTTCCTGGTTGTCAAAATTCCAAGGATCACCCCTGAGTTTGCGTACCCCAGACTTAGAAGAACTTGGGTGAGGTGGTCACTTGGTCGCCTTGTGAGCAGTGACGGGATTTCAGTGAAATAAACTCTTCTCTGAAGTTACTGGGCGTATAAGTTGTGTTTAATTGAGAAATGTGTGCAGGCTGTGGATGTATGGGTACTTGCTGTGTAGTTTTAGGCCCTACGTATTGAATGATGTGACAAGCACGATTTGTTAACACTCGTTTGGTAGCTGCTTTGTTGAGACCTAATCACATATCCTACGATTCACCCGTTTAAAGTGTATATAATTCATCAGGTTGTAGTGTATTTCTGGTGTTTTGCTGCCATTACCACAGTTGATTTTAGAGCATTTTTATCACCCCGAGAAGAAATCCCACTTTTTTCTCGTTTAAATAATTTATTGTCAAGTTAGCTAACGTACGGGGCATACAGTATAGTCTTGGCGTCGAGAGTAGATTCCTGGGATCCATCGCTTACCTACGACACCCAGTGCTCGTCCCAACAAGTGCCCTCCTCAGTGCCCATCACCCATTCTCCCCTCTCCCCCCACCCCCATCAACGCTCAGTTTGTTCTCTGTATTTAAGAGTCTCTTATGGTTTACCTCCCTCTCTCTTTGTAACTTATTTTTCCTTCCTTTCCCCCATGGTCTTCTGTTAAGTTTCTCAAATTCCACATGTGACTGAAAACATATGATCTCTGTCTTTCTCTGCCTGACTTATTTCACTTAGCAGAGTACCCTCCAGTTCCATCCACGTTGTTGCAAATGGCAGGATCTCATTCTTAGAAATCCCACTTCTTAGCCACCACTTCTCAGTCTCTCCCTTGAGGCCCCCAGCCGCTAATCTATTTCCTGTCTTTATGGATTTGTCTGTTCTGGACATTTCCTGTAAATGGCATCGTTCAGTACATGGCCTTTGATGTCTGGCTTCTCCCACTTAGTGTGATGTTTTCGAGGTTCGTTTATGTTGTGGCACGTAGCAACACTTCATTTCTTTTCGTTACTGAGTAATATTCCATAGTGCGGATGTACCACGTGTCATTTATTCAAATGCTGTTTGTGAAAATCTTTTTTTCTTTCAAAGCGGGCCAGACTTTATTAAACTTCCGAAAACACTTGATGTGGCTTGAATGGCGTGTGACGGGGAGGTTACTAGGGCTCTTTCTCAGCCAAACAAGAAAGGGATCATTGCTTTCTTAGGGATGCTGGGGCAAGGCATTCTCATCGATATGAAGAATAGCATGCTGATAGCATAACTTCATTTTTTTTCTGCGCTCATTTAAAAAAGAAAAAGGTATCAACGTCTTTTGTGAGCCAATATTGTTTTAGGCTCTGGGGATACGGCAGTCTACAAGACCAAGGGCTTGTCTGCCTGGAGCTTGTATTCTCGTTGAGATGGAGGTAGGAGATGGTTACCCTACCGTGTCACATGTGACTTGTCTGCGGGAAGATAAAGCACAAAACAGGATAGATGGTGTCAGGAGGTAGGATGGGTGCTATTTTATACAGATCGCCGGAAAAGGCCTCTGGGCTATGGTGACCTTGGAGTCTCTAGAGGTGTGAATACGGAAGGGAGGGAGGACTCTGTGAATATCTGGAGAAAGATATCCAGACAGAGGGAGAGAAGTAGTGCAAAGGCCCTGGGGGCAGGAGTGGGTTTTGCTGCGAGAAGGGAGAGGGTCGTCAGTGTGGCTGGAGACTCAAGAGTCCCACGGGGGAAGGCAGATTATACCTCGTGAGAATCTGGTTCACCGAGTGAATCCCTGGGTGCCTGACCACACGTGAGAAAATGCATTTATCTTTCCCCTGAATCCGTACCAGAGCGAAAACGCACCCTGCACAAGAAGTGAGTGATTCTGCTCCCGAAGTGAGTGATTCGGGAAGGATTTTAAAACTGGGGCGGAACTGCCAAATGCGTTATCCGTCAGCAGAGGAGTTAGTAAGAATCCATTGTTACCAAAGCCAAACATCTGTCTTTATTACAGCCGTGCATGCTCAAGAGTAAGAAATAATGTAATTGGGTTTCCACGGGAGCATTTGCATACTGCCCAGCCAGGTCGACAGATTCTTGCACCGGCCCACTTAATACCTAAAGCCAGCAATGTTTATCCATCACACCAGGAGGATATGAAGAGCCCAAGTTCATTGCTGCCACAGCAGCCAGCCTTTGGGGACCCGTGTGTAACTGACCAGCTGCTCCTTGTTTTGATGGCTTCTGTGGATTTTTAAATCTACCTACCCTGATGCTTATTGTAACCATTTGTAAGTGTACAACTCAGTGGCATTAAATAGGTTCACAAAACTCTGTACCCGTCACCACTACCTGTATCCTGAACCTTTTCATCGACCCCAACGCGAGCTGTGTACCCATTAAACATCACTGCCTCTTTCCCCTCAGCTCCTGGTAACCTCTATTCTGCCTTCTGTCTCTATGATTTTGCCTATTTTGGCTTCCTCCCCTAAGTAGAATCTCCTACGACACGTGTCTTCCTCTCTCTGGTGTATTTCACCGCGCAAGGTGTTTTCAAGGACCGTCCATATTGTAGCATATGTCAAACACTTGATTCCTTTTAATTGACTAGTATCTTTTCTGCGCTGCACACACCACACAGGCTTTAGTGTGTGGCTGTTTCCTCTTTGGATCTAAAGCCGCGTCCTCCAGGAGAGTGACGCACACCCCCAGACCAAGACCGCAGAACCGGCAACTGAGGACCTGAGCCGCCGGGAGGGAAACCCCTGTCCCTGTGGAGAGGTTCGATCCGTCACACAGGAGTACTTTATAGTTAAGTCAGTGTTCACGTCCATTGTCCTCAAATTTTGGTTTCTAGTAACCCTGTAAAAAGCAGGTATTACCCTTGCTTTGCAGGTAAGAATGATCATAGAGAAGTGACTTGCTCAAACTAATGATAGTGATTTTTTTTTTTAATGTTTATTTTTGAGAGAGAGAGAGAGAATGTGTGAGAAGGGGAGTGGCAGAGAGAGATGGGGACAGAGGATCCGAGGCGGGCTCCATGCTGACAGCGGAGAGCGCGACGTGGGGCTCCAACCCATGAACTGCGAGATCGTGACCTGAGCCGAAGTCAGACGCTAACTGACTGAGCCCCCCAGGCGCCCCTGGATATTGTTGTCCTTACCAGTAATAACCAAATTTGAATATAGATTGTACCATTTGCTGTCACAGTGCCAGGTTCCATGCGAAGCCCTTCACAAGTGTTACTTGATCCTACCACAGCTCCGTGTGGCATAGGTACGATCGTCATCTCATTTTATAGATGAGGAAACTGAGGCCCAGAGAGGCTAACTAACTCGTCCTGAGTCACAGGGCTGGTATGGTTGTGGTATCAGAACCGAGACGAGGCTGCAGCCTGCTCACTCCTGGCTCAGACATCCTGCTCAGAACCTCCGAGAATGTGCTGCCGGGCCCTGCTTTACCGCGTGTCGCTCCAGGCGGCATCGTCCGTGTCCCTGATTGTGCCTTTCTCTAGTCTGGGCACACGGCCAGACGTTGTACAGCGTGAGATGTCAAGAAAGCCGTCGTCTGATTTTTAGAAACGACTTTTTTAGAGTTGGAGACTCGCACATTCTGTGCGACAAACCCCCCCCCCCCCCCCCCCCATTTGGATGTCCCAAAGCTCCTTAAATTCACTGTGTCAGAAACGGAGCTCATCATTTTCGTGGTCTCTTCTCTTTGCTGGGAACCCTCTCCCCGGGGTCGTTTCGCTCCTCGTGCTCTCTTACCTCATGGCAGCCATCTTATCCATGCAGGAACGGAAGCCAGAAACCTCAGGGTCATAGACTCTTTCCTGCGTCTGCCCCCACATTCGTCACCCTTACCAGCTTTGCCTCTGAAATATTTCTCAATCGCGTGTCTCCCCGTGAGTCCCTGCCTGGGGGGGGACCATGTCCCCTTACTGCTTGGATGGCTGCAGTAGCCGTTCACACGGCGGCTGGACCACATCCTATCCGTCCTCCACACGGCTGCCCAGCTCCTCTATCTAAAGGCCAGTCTGCAAGAGTTGTCTTGCTTAAAACCATTGGGCGACGATTCCTCACCTGCAGGCTGGAGCCTCCACTCCGTGCAAGACACACGGGGTGCTGCTGGGAAGCTCAGGCCACATCGGTGGTCCTCTTGCTCAGAGGGCCCTGCATGTGGCCTTTCCGGGGGTCCACCTCTGCTCTTCCCTCTGAGAAGCAGCACCCCCTTCTCAATCAGGACTCAGCTGAACTTCTGCTTATCTTCTACAAGACAGGGGGACTTTTCGTCCCTTCTGGAGGCTCTCCCTCTCTGGAGACCTCTGTCTCTGCATTTACCACGACGCATTTGTCTCCTGGAGGGCTCGGACTGTGATCATCATCCTGAGAGTCAAGGGGGAAGTTTCTCAGCTGCTAGCTCTTCTTAAAACAGGGCAACCCTGCAGGAATTAAAAGCAGTTGATGGGTGTCTGGTCCTTAGCACAGGCTGGCCTGTGGTCGATAATCCGGTAGTTGGGGGTGTCTCCTTTCCAGCCCTGCTGGGGATGTGACGGGGACACGAAGTAGTTGCTTCGTGTAGGTTAAATGAAGTGCTACATGAGGGGTGCCTGGGCGGCTCAGTCAGCTAAGCATCCGACTTCACCTCGGGTCGTGATCTTGTGGTTTGTGTGTTCGAGCCCCGCGTCAGGCTCTGAGCTGACAGCTCAGAGCCTGGAGCCTGTTTTGGATTCTGTGTCTCCCTCTCTCTGCCCTTCCCCTGCTTGCTTTCTGTGTCTCTCTCAAAAATAAACATTAAAAAAAAAAGAGAGAGAGACCCCGCGCGAAAGGCTTTGTAAACTGTCACGTGCACGTGCAGACAGGCGGTTGTTGGACCCAGAAGGCAGTGGGTCGGGCGGCCCCGGACCCTCGCTGGTGCGGTCTCCCGCCTGGTGTCGCAACCCCGGGTTGAATCTGGTGCTTCCCTCCCGGATCTCGATGGACAACGTGCTGTGCCTGCCTATCCTGTATGGCAGCCGGCCCTTTGGCTTTTCAACAGTGTGAAAAATAATGGGGCAGCTGCTGTTCCCCCGGAGAGGTCCACGTGGCAGTCGGCTGCGGGGGTGACGAATCGCTTCTCCTTAGTGAACTCAACCCTGCTGACTGGTAGGAATCACCCTCGTTGGTGTGATCTTAGCAGTTTCCTTAACTGCTAACCCTGCTGAGAAGCAGCGGCATTCTTTTTTTTTTTTTTTTTTTAATGGTGTCACCTCCACGGGGCTTGAGGTGGGTGAAGTGCACAATCCTGGCTTTCTCCTGCAGAGTGGTCTTTGTTTACCCTGGCCAGGGAGATGCTGGAAGAGAAGGCAGTTGGCAGAGTTCAAGGTATGTGTTAATATTTTAAAATCGGACTCGGTGCCTTTTTCATTCTTCAGAGGTATGAACCTGAAAGCCCCGTCCTGGAAAATCCGGCAAAGAACAGGGAGGGGACGGTTTGATTTCTTCTAGGTGACCCGGGCACCCAGAACTAGACGCGCAGGCATTAAGAGCCTGGTTCAACTGTAGCAACGGCAGCGAGTCGAACGTCGCCGTCATCGGTTGTCACGCGACAGGTGCCGTTCTGCGCGCTTGGCCTGCGGTGTCTTCCCGGACCCTCCCGGTCACGTGCCCAAGGTCACACACTCACTGGCCAGGAATCTGGCTCCAGAACCTGGGCTCCCCGCTGCTTCTCTAGGATAGACCTACATCCCCACCAAGTACGCCCTTTTGAGATCATCTGTGGTTGGACGTCACGTGCTCGCACAGAGCGCAGCCTTGGCCTCCCTGCCGGGCTCCCCCCTGCACCGGGTCAGCAGTGGTCTGCGTTTGCTCCTTCCCGTTGACAGTGGTCCCATCCCATCTCTGCTTCCTGGAGCTGCCGGGTGAGCCAGTGTGCCGAGGTGGGGCTCCCAAACCGACCCGTTCCTGCCCAGTCCTCGGCCGGGCTCCACTGACACAGCCTCGGAAACAGCTGCTAACTGGGGTCAGGCCCCTCGGAGGGAGAGGGGACAGCAGGGGACCTGCTGGTTCGGAAGAGCAAAGGCTGAGAACCCGTACGCGGTTGGTGTAGGCGCCGTCTCGGGCTTGGGGGCAGAAAGGTCGGTCTGTCTCTCTTGCCTCCTTCCTTTATGCACCGAAGCACCAAGAGGAGGTCGTGGTGAGGATAGGATGGGGAGAGAGGCTCGGAGCCTCCAACCACGGTCTCCTCTAGGTGGTGGAGACCGCGGCTTATCGAATAAGGGGCTTCAGGGGCTGAGGTCGTGAGGGATTGGAATCCAGTCTGGCTCAGTGCGGGCATCAGCGCCAAAACCGGGCCTGCTTTGGGGTCGGGCCGCCTGCCTGGTGTGAGGCTCGGACCCCAAGATTCTGCCCCACGCGGGGGAGCCGGGCTGGGCCATCTTTGAAGCACTGGGCTTTGAGGTCAGAATAAAAGGTTGGATTCTCCCGACCGGGATTTCCGAAGGAGCGCAGGACGCGAACCAGCAAGATGCCAGGGGCCGCTTCCGGATGAGACCCGCCGCGAGGGGGTGCCGGGCACCCCTCCGCCTCTCCGCGCTGCTGCCGCTGCTGCCCTGGGGCCCTGGCTCTTCTCCCGGCACCTGCCTTCTTGTGCCCCTGCCCCCGGTTTTCTCTTCTACAGAGATCCCTCTCCTTCCTTCAGCAGGCATGACAATTAATTTGAGCAAGAGTTTGGCTGCCTTTACACAACTGCACCCTGCCAAGGGGCCAGTGGGGAGTCAGTAGCCGGGTCGTTTATTGAAAGATGTCATATTGATTTATGATTTTCACTTTAATCCACTCCCAGACACCCCTGCATTTAATTGCCTGGCTGGGCACTCAGGCTGCTCCTTTAAAGAATCCAGTGCCCTGGGGCGCCCGGGTGGCTCCGTTGGTTGTGCGTCCCAATCTTGAATTTGGCCCAGATCATGGGATCGGGCCCCCCATTGGGCTCGGCGCTGAACATGGAGCCTGCTTAAGATTCTGTCTCCCTCTGGCCCTCTCCCCACGCATGCGTGCTCTCTCCCTATAATTAAAAAAACAAGCAACAAAACCCAGTGTCCTGTCCCCAAAGAGAAGGGAGTTTCTCTTGAGTGTGCATGCAGGACTGCTGTATGCGTGTGGCCGGCATGTGTCCGGCCTCACGGAGGAGGCTATGCTGGCAGGGCTGGAGGGCTTGTCCTGTCCACCCAGCACGTGGCTTCTGGACCAGCCGGAGGTCCGTCACGTCCCTGCTCAAACGCCTTCTGTGGCTCCCTATTGCCAGCGAGTGAAACCCGGAGTTCTCAGCAGGCGGGCAGGGACCAGCTGTGCCTGTCAAAACTTCTTTCCCATTGCTGTCCAGTTCTGTGGGCAAACCGACTTAATAATAATTAGTCTTCGAACGTGTGGTATCCGATGTGTCCCCCTGTCACGTGCTTCCCTGTCTCTGGAATTCTCTCCTTTTGCTGCCTGCCTGTCGTCTTCGTCTTCAAGGCCCACGTCAGATGAAAACCTTTGCTAGGAAATTCTTGCGATTTCTGAGCCGTGGCTCAACTCAGCTGCCATCTGTCTGTCTGTCTGTCTCTCTCTCTCCCCATCTCCCCTCAGGGATTTCAGCCTGCTTTGTGTTATAATCGTTCATTTGTATTGAATTGGGACTTGGTGAGAGCAAGTGACAACCATTTGTTGGTCACACGCGTCCCAGCAGTGTGGGGTTCCGTGCCCGGGGGAGTGACACCGAGCATCTCCGGAGGGGTTCCCTCCGTGTTCAGTGTGCTAGTCCTCGCCGGAGCTTTCGAAGATCAAGGCTGTGTTTAGTCCCATTCTGTCAGCTCAGGGCCAGCCAGGGGAAGTCAGGAGCCATTTGAGTCACCTTGCTGGCATGGACGCTGAGGGTTGAGAGTCCACTACCCAGGCCATGAACTACCCCACCTGTTAATGGAGTGCTATTTTTCTGTGAACCCACAGAGCAGAGTTTACCCCTGCCCAACGGGAGTCTTTTCTTTTTTCTTTTCTCTTAATAAGCTTTTTATTTAAAGATGTTATGTTTGCAGAATTATTGTAAAGAAAGTACAGGGAGTTCCTGTATACCCCCACTCAGTTTCTCCTCTTATTGGCATGGCACGTTGGGAAACCTGAATGAACCAAGTTCGATCTGTTGTTGACTGAAGTCCATACTTGATGGCGATTCCTTAGTTCTTCCTAATGTCCCTTTTCCAGGATCCCATCTGATAGCACATGATATTAAGTCATCATGTCTCCTTAGGCTCCTGTTGGCTGTGACAGTTTCTTAGTCTTCCCTCGTAGTTGATGACCTTGATAGTTTTGAGGATTCCTTGTTGGGTGTGTTGTATAGGATGGGGGGCTCAGTTGGGTAAGCATCTGACTCTTGGTTTCCGCTCGGATCATGATCTCATGGTTCATGGGATGGTGCCCTGTGTCGGGCTCTGTGCTGACAGTGCTGAGCCCTCTTGGGATTCTCTCTCCCCCTCTCTCTCTCTCTCTGTCCCTGTCATAGTTGTGTGGGTTCTCTCTCTCTCTCTCTCAAATAAATGCATTTAAAAAAAAAAGAAGGCCGCTCAGTTGGGATTTGTCTGGTGTCATGAGTGAACTAGGGTGTTTGGGGAAGAACAGAGGTGAAGGGTCATTTTTCAGCACATTCTGTCACAGGCCCATTCTGTCCCTATGACTTAATTGCGGTTAGCATTAACCTTGATTACATGGCTCGAGGTAGCGTTTGGGAAGTTAGTCTTTCTCTTTCCCACTTTCTTTACTGTCCTCTCTGGAAGAAAGTCACACGTAGTCCATAGTTACAGAGTGAAGAGTTAGGTTCCTAAGGACGGAGTATCTAGCAAGTTGTATGGAATGCTGCCTGGGGATTTGTCTGTCCTTCCTCACTTTACTTCTTCAAGCGTTGATTTCCATGTGGACTCGCTGGTCCTTATTTCACACTCTGGGTAATAACTTACTTTAGTTTGTTGCTCACATTGTCTCTGCTTTGCCATTGAGCACTCTTCCCCTTTTTCCTATATCCCCTGGATACAACCCCATCATTGTGGGGTTTTTTGAGTGCTCCCCCCCCCCCCCCCCCCCCCCCCGCACTACAAGGTGCTCTAGGCTCATGTAGATTTCCTGACCTGGTTCTAGAATCCATCATTTCTGTAAGGAGCCTTGACTCGTTTCATTGGAGAATGGTGTCGGGAAAGCAAGATGTGGGCCCCAGGTGCGCGTGTGTGCTCCTGATGCCACTTTGCTCCTAGGCCCCTCAGCTGTCAGAGCCACACAGGCAGGCGTACAAGAGTTTGTGCACACATACTGTGCTCCGTCACTTTCTCTGCATAACCACCTGTATCTGTGTTAAGCTCGACGTAAATTCCCGCCGGGCCTCCGGGTCTAATCGCTCCCCACATGACTCATGCTAGCCTTCTCCCTTTGCTTAACTGGGACTTCCTTTTCCAGTGGTGAGAAAACTCCCTCCATGCATTCCCTTCGTCGTCCAGTTCCGGTGCAGTGGTTTAAGAATCGTGAACCTGCGGGGAAGCACTGGGTCAACTCTCACACAATGTGGACGTACGCCTCCTCCAGCTTTTGGTGTGACAGACCCCACACCTTTCCAGCATCACCTAGGTCAGCACCTTACTCCCCACCTCAAGTGACGCCGTTTCATACGTTCGTGATACGTTTAGATTCTTGGGTCCCAGTTTGCCTTCCTGCCCGGGACTCCCCCTCCCCACGCCTGCCACATGGTTTTAGTCCTAATTGAGTGCATTAAGGGTTACTCCAGTGCTGTGACGTTCTCTGGGGTTTTGATGAACGCTTAGATGTCCTGTATTTACCATTGCAGGGTCACACTGAGTGATTTTCCCACCCTAAATAAGCCCCTATGCTTTACCTGTTCAGCTCCCCATATTTGCAGTTCCCTGGCAACCACTGCGGGGCCCGTCTCTCTAGCTTTGCTTTTGCCAGAATGCCACAGGGTCACAATCACGGTGGGCAGCTTTGGCATACCTGCTTCTGTCACTTAGCCATACACGTTTAAGATTCATCCACATCCATGAACAACTCAGGCAACAACAGATGTTGGCGAGGATGTGGAGAAAGGGGATCTCTTTTGCACCGCTGGTGGGAACGCAAACAGGTGCAGCCGCTCTGGAAAACAGTATGGAGGTTCCTCAAAAAACTAAAAACAGAACAACCCTACGACCCAGCAATTGCACTACTAGGTATTTATCCAAAGGATACAAAAATCCTGATTCGAAGGGACACATGCACCCCAACGTTTATAGCAGCACTATCGACAATAGCCAAAATATGGAAAGAGCCCAAATGTTCACTGACTGATGAATGGATAAAGACGATGTGGTATATGTATACAGCGGAATATTCCTCGGCAATCAAAAAGAACGAAATCTTGCCATTTGCAACAATGTGGATGGAACCAGGGTGCATTATGCTAAGAAGATAAGTCAATAAGTCTGGGAAAGACAAATACCATATGACTTCACTCATACGTGGAATTTAAGATCCAAAACAGATGAACATAATGGAAGGGAAGCGAAAATAGGATAGAAACGGAGAGGGAGACAAACCATAAGAGACTCTTAAATACAGAGAACAAACTGAGGGTTGCTGACAGGGCAGGTCGGTAGGGGGATGGGCTAAAGGGGTGATGGGCATTAAGGAGGGCACTGAATGGGATGAACACTGGGTGTCCTGTGCAAGTGATGAATCACCAAGTTCTATTCCTGAAAAAAAAATACATTTTGATTAAAAAAATAGAACATAACCAAAATATGAAAAATGTGTCCACTGTAAAACAGTGGATGTAACTGAATGTCTAGCAGTAAGAAAATATTTGATTTACAGACCATCCATAAATGAATTATAATGTAGTCACTAAAATTGTGTTCAAATATTTCTAGGAAGAAGAAATGTTTAGGCTGTAATGTTAAGTGATAATAAAAGGTATTAAAAAAAAAGAAGATTCATCCATGTCTTTGTGTGGCTTGCCTTTCACTGCTGGGTCGTGTTCCGAGCCATTGATGTACCTACCACTTCCTGGTCACCGGTTCAGTGTTCTTCACTGAAGGGCATCTTCGTTGCTTCCGGAGTTCAGTTCGGGAATGAAGCTGCTGTCAACGGCCTGCAGAATTTTACGTGGACCTAAGTTTTCCAGCCAATTGGACAAATAATCTGGAGGGATCTGCCTGCCCTCATTCACCAGGACAATGTCAGCAGCCTCTGCAAACGGACTAGTTCTCTTGTGGAGCTGCCCAGATGCTGACGTTCTCTTCTCTTTTTCTTCTTCCCTTGTTTATGAGCGGTGAGCCTTGCCCCCTGTGTTGCTGAGAACTTTTTTTTTTTTTTTTTTTATTCTGGGAGGTGATGTGGGTGCACAGGGTGGTGATGATGTGATTTGGAGCAGCCCTGGAGGAATCGGAAAGGAGCTTAACATGCTCCCTGAAGCTGTTTTCACCTTAACTTGGGTGTGGCAGGAAGGCCACCAAGCCCAGGGGAGATTCCCGCAGCAGAGCCGGCCACCCTGCTGTGACACAGGGGGAGAAGCTGGCTCACACGTGGCTGACCCGGGTCACCTTAGGGTGGCGAATGTGTTCTGCGGGTGGCTGGGTTACCGAGTCACTGCCTGAGGACAACCAGCCCCAGGATCAGTGCTGTGCACCTGCCCGCCTAGGTTAGCTACACTCACTTTGCAGGCAGGTTGCTGGCCTGCACGGGTTTTAGGTTGAGACATATCCTAAAGTTCACCTACTCTTATTTTTGAGACACGCGTACTGACTACCTTGCCAGGTAGCAAACGCCGTGTCTGTTTTTTCCATCCGTTATTTAATCCTCTTAGCGACCTTAGGAGGTAGGGTTTTCCATTTTATAGCTGAGCAAAGAGAGGCCAAGAAGGTCGAATAGTTAGGGACAGATTTAGCATTTAGATTTCTGTCTCTGGAGACCGGGACGTCTCTGGATGGCCATCTCTGGAGAGAAGGATGACCTACGAGATGATATCCATGGGCTGGCGGGGCTGGAGACTCACGGCTGGGTGGCCACTGCCGCAGGAAGGAGGGGGCCCTGGCCCACGGGCTGTGACTCCTCCCGGGATGCCGGGCCTGTGCTGGCTTACTCAGCCTTCCATTGTTTTCATTACGGGAAATCACGGAACATGCGAAAGCTGACCCGAAGAGTTACTTAGGCCCGTCACTCATGTACTGGAATTTCTGCCTTCTCTGTTCTGTCCTCGTTTAGTCTTCATTCCCTTTCTCTCTTGGAGAAGAGTGTTTCAGAACGACATTGATGACAACGGGGTTACCGTTGGCTCCTCTCCCCGGTCTGTGTGATGTCTCTCCTCCGTTTGGATGAATTTCTCACCATTGCGTATCACGTGGCTGCAGGGTGTTTATTTTACTGAACAAATATTTGTATTGTCACAATCCTACCCGTACCTTTTTCTACGTCCTTCACAAATAAGAACCTGTTTATTCCTTCTAGTGATCTTATAAGATAGGTATTCTTTTTTTTTTTTTTTTAAATTTAGAGAAGCTCTAGAGTTAAATTTTTTTTTTTTTTTGATAAAGATTTTTCATTTGGAGATGATGAAACCAAGGTGCAGAGAGGTTGAGTAACGTGCCCTGAGTCATGCTACTAGTAAGTGGTGTCACTGGCCTTCAGACCCAGGCTGTGTGGTTTCATAACCCCGGGCTCTTAATTGCCACCTTGTGCTAGAAATAGGGTTAATTCACATGCCATTAGTGTTTCCTGTTTCCTGGTACTGCTAAGATTCAGGAAGGAAAAAATGAGCTCTTGGCCTCCAGATTCTGCCCCTACCACCCCCCCCCCCCCCCGCAGTATGGTGGGGAGAAGAATCTGGAAACCAGTAGCTGTAGCAAAGAAGGTAAGTGCTGTGTAACAGTCGTGTGGAATATGAAAGATCATGCAGGACCCCCTGTGGGAGCCAGGGTTGGCCTCACAGAGGCTGTTCTCCAGAAAGATGGATGGTTGGGCGGGGGAGGGGGGTCACCTGAGTGGCTCAGTCAGTTAAGTGTCCGACTCTTGATTTCTGCTCAGGTGATGGTTTCACAGTTCATGAGTTCGAGCCCCATGTTAGGCTCTACACTGATAATGAGAAACCTGCTTGGGATTCTCTCTCTCCCTCTCTCTCTCTCTGCTCCTCCCCAGCTCGCACTCGTCTTCTCTTTCTCAAATAAATATTAAAAAAGGGGGGGGGGATGGGTAAGGGGCAGGGAACTCCAGGCCGATGGAACCCCCTGGGTCTCAAGGGGAGAGCGGGAGAGAGAGGCATGTGGCAGTGGACTCCTCGGGCACCAAGACCGTGAAGGCACTGCCTTGAAAAAGCATTGATTTCATCCTGCTGCTGCCAGGGGGCTACGGATGCCTTTTAAGTGGAACACGGTGAGGTGTGGGTGTTACCGAGCCCTCTCTAGGGGTGGAGTAGAGAATGGATCCGGGGGACAACAAGACTGGATGCCATTTCATTCGTGCTGTGACAGGAAGTGCTGGATCCAGCAGAGCCTTGGCGGTGGAAACGGGGAGCATGCGTTTGAGGGTGGGGACCAGCGGGCTCCAGAATTACGGGGTCACCTAGGAAAGCAACAGCGTTTGTAACATCTAATGGTCCTGATGGTAAATGTGCCCTAACCTGACCCCCCCGCCCCCTCCAGGGCATCATGTTCTTGTATAATCCCCCCCCCCCCAACCCCACCAAGATTGTGTCCCTTTGTAGAAGATGGTGTTTGGGGGCACCTGGGTGGCCCAGTCAGTTAAGCATCCGACTTTTGATTTCGGCTCAGGTCACGATCTCACAGTTTGTGGGTTTAAGCCCTGTGTCGGGATCTGTGCTGACAGCGCAGGGCAGGGCCTGCTTGGGATTCTCTGCCGCCCCCCCCCCCCCCCAATATAAAAATATAGAAAACCAGACTTTTGGAGTAAGAGCTGCTCCTGATGGCTTTGAGGAAGTGAGGGGTCATGTGGACAGGACAGGTGTGTAGGAACTGAGTGACCCCCCCAGCTGACAGCCAGAAAGAAAATCGGGGCCTCAGTCCTATAGCTGCTGGGAACTGAATTCTTGCCAACAACTGGGAGCTTGGAAGAGGACCCCGAGTCCGGAATGGAACGCCGCCAAGGCCACACGGGAACAGCCTGTGAGACCCTGAGCAGAGGACTCCAGCTGGGTCTGGGGGACCAGGGAGATGATAAACGTGGTTTGTTTTAAGCCTTGAAGTTTGTGGTAACTTGTTAGGAGGAAACAGAAAACTCCCGTCACCCCCATTCGGTGTCTTCCCCTCAGCACTGGCCTCTCTCCTGGGCCGTCCTCAAGGGCTGTACCACAGTACAATGCAAATTCCATGCAAATGTATTAACATGTGAAATTGCAAATCTTGCAAAAGATGTGGGATTACAGATAGTCAATAAGGATTGCTGGAGGACGGCTCACACCAGACAAATGAGGCCCAGACAGGGTTAGATCCTTTCATAATTGGTGAGGAAAACAACCAACACGCTGACAAGAAACTGGCTTCAAAAGAGGATTTGAATATCTTTGTATATTAGGAAATACCTCTGAGAAAGCGTAAGCCCTGAAATAATTTTTGCAAAGGTTACCCTCTTACAGTAAGTAGCGTGTGTGCAAGTCAGAGGTGAAGGGTTCACCCTGTTGTCGTTACGTTGGAACAAAGGGGAAAAAGTACACCGGTAAGTCGATAATCAACGCTCACTCCAGCGGAAGATGTCAAAATTCGCCGTAACCTCGGTGTTTCACGTCTTGATATAGTGGCTTGCGTTTTCAATGAGCGCATTTATGTACTTTTTGGCTTCATTTTAAAAGATGAAGTCTTGGTCAGCTCTTTTACTTTTTCAACACTTGGCAGTATTTTTCAGATATTTTCACGTTTGCTGTAAGATTTGGCTCTTGTTTCCGGGGGCCTGGAATAGAACCGGCTGCCCCAGATGAGCCTTGCGGAGGGCCTTCCGTACCGGGGGACTGTTCCTCTGAGCCCCTCACGACAGCCAGTGACATGTGAGGATGGACTATGGGCTTCTCACTTCTGGGAAGGGACCCAGAATGTCCAGTTTACTTCATTCGTGGCTTGTGAGCCGTCAGTGACTCTGATGCATTAGGATTTCTGCTTAGTGTTTTCCTCAAGCACAAGTAGCATCTTTTCCGGTGACGACCTGATGTGGGCAGGCCCTGATGAGGGACCCCGAATGGAAATGAAAAGGTCCCCCTTCCCATCTGCGTTGGGCTTGTGTGTTTCCCACTGTTTCCACAACCGTTTTAGTTTTCATCCTCAGAGCTGTGGCGCGAGACGGGTGGGGAGCCTTCCTCGTGGACTCGCCGAGGAAGCCAAGGCCCAGCGAGACCAGAACCCGGTGCCATGTTTGTGACTCGCAGGCCCCGGAGGAGATCGGTTATTAGCCGCGATCGCTATTACAGGGTCTCCGCTGACAGTGTCTACTCTCTGATGGGACGTTCGGTTGTCGACGTTCACATGTATGTAATCGTTCCAGTTGGTCACAGCACTGTGAGGTTGGAGGAAACTGAGGCTTGGATGGGCTGCTTGCTTCTGGTGAGCGGAGCTGGGATTTGAACTCTGCTCTTCTCACTCCCAACACCTCTTTCCTCGTTGTGGGGCGTTCCAGCGATTGTCCTTTCTGCACCCCCGGCACTGTGCCCAGCCTAGTAGGAAAGGGCCCCAGAGGATGCCTGCGGAGGGCCCGGCCGCCCTGTCTCCCCACCGCTCCCCGAGCCGGACAGAGATGAGCGGCTTGGGTGACAGGGAGGCTGCAGCCTTGTTGATCATCCTGCAGTGAGTCACGGGATCCCAACCGTTGACCAGTCAAGATAGTCTCTGTTATTTCCTACTGCTGTGATAAATTACCACAAATTCAGCGACTTAACATAAATTTATTATCTTACAGCTGTCGGAAGTCAGACACGGGTCTCCCTGGGCTAAAATCAAGGTGTCTGCAGGGTCGTTGTGTCCCTTCTGGAGGGGAATCCATTTCCTCACCTTTTCCAGCTTTAAGAGGCTGCTGGTATCTGCTGGCCTGGGGCCCTTTCTTCTGTGTTCAAAGTCAACATGGTCACATCTCTGACATTCATTCTTCCATAGACGCTTTCCTCACGCTCCTGCCTTCCTCTCCCATCTTTAAGGACCCTTGTGATTACATTGGGCTGTTAGATAATCCAGGATAATGTCTCCATAGGGTACTTGACTTAATCATGTCTGCCAAGACCCTTAAGGGCCGGAGAAAGTAGCATATTCACATGTTCTGGAGATTAGGATGTGGCCATCCTTGTTGGGGTGGGGGAGTTATTTTGCCTATCCCAGTATCTATTTGGGGACACTGGTTGGCAGTCTGTGTTCATTTTATGCTAAAATGATTCCACCCTACTCTCCAGAACCTGTTGCTTTAATGGATAACTCTTGTCTTTTGCTCAATGGCTTGGTGACTTGAACTGTAGAGTCTTTTTTTTTTTTTTTTAATGTTTATTTTTTGAGAGAGAGAGGGAGACACAGAATCTGAAGCAGGCTCCAGGCTCCAAACTGTCAGCACAGAGCCCGATGCAGGACTCAGACCCATGAACCGCAAGATTATGACCTGAGCCAAAGTTGGACGCTCAACCGACTGAGCCACCCAGGCACCCTGAAGAACTCTAGAATCTTGATGGGGGTTATCTGAACAGCCATTTAGGCAAAGGGCTGGCCTGAAGGGAGACTGCCACGTCAGCACTTGCTTCCTCAGTTCTGGGCTCTGATGCATGGTCACCTGGTGATCACATTGAGACAGCACGTCCCAACTACACAGCCTTCTGATTCTCCAGACGTCTCTGCTTTCTTGCCTATCTCCCAGTGCCTCTAGAATCACTGAGAAGAGGATTATAGTGTAATTTCTAGTAATAATTTTGTACCTATATGCGCAATATGAAAGCCAAGATGATAATGAGAATGCCCTGGGATTTGTGGAGAAGGACATATAAAACCTTACGCCTGCAGTTTCTAGAAAGAATGTGTGCACATCACCTCCCTTCTCTAGAATCAGATTTCAGTTCTGGACCTTTGGCTGACACGTTCCTGTCTCCTCTTCCAGGAGACAGCGAGGCTCTGAGGTTGTTCCCAGGATTCGCTAGGAGTACGTCCTGAAAGGGGCTGAGCCTGATGATGAGCTCTGCCTGAGACCAGAAAAGCAAGTTCTTTCCTTCTTTCATAGTTGCTTTTCTTAACTTTGTGTGTGTGTGTGTGTGTGTGTGTGTGTGTGTATGCAAATGTTAAAATAACACTTGTAATTACGGCATCGAGATAGGGCAGTCCTGGTGCGATGGGTCTATATCTGGCATCATTTATTTAAGACCTCAGGAGACACACAGTGAAACTGCATTCTGGCTGGCACCATGTTATAATGTGTGTCGCTGGGCAGAAATCTTAATGTCACCGTGGTTGCTTCTGAGATGTTGTGATTGTCTCCCACAGATGAGTGTTTAAAGCCTGTGAGATGTTTCCACAGTGCATTGAATTATTTTTAAATAATAACCCCTATTCTCTTTGATGTGCAGCCTGTTTCGCATTTATTGTATCAGAGTTTTTTAAAAGCTAAGGAGAAAAAAAAAAATCAGAACTTGCCAGTAATCCTACTGGGCAGAAAAAGCTGCTGTGAAGCTTTTTGGTGTATATCTTATAAGATGTAATTTGAACAAAAACGGAACGCTTTTAACAGAAAGGAGATCTTCTCATGAAGAAGGTTTTGCCATCTTTTTTTTTTCACTTAATATTTTATAAGATTGCTTCATGGTATTAATCCTGTAATACAGCATTGTTCTGAATGGCAAATATATTTACATTGGAGGAAATGGATATAGCATCATCATTTAATCAGGACCATGTTGTTTGACATTTAGCTTGTTTCTAGTTTCTCATAGCTCCCTGTCAATATCCTTGTAGTTCTATCATTGAATACCTTCAGAATTATTCCTTTAGAATAAATTACTAAAAGGACTTGTTGCAATCGAGGGTATGTAGAATTCTAAGGCTTTTGATATACAGGTTGCCAAATTGTCCCTCCTTCCCCCCCCCCCCCACCCGCCATCATACCCTTTGGATGTAAGAGTGTGCTGGGTTCTCGGTGTCTCTCTCTCTCCACTGTGCTGAGGTTTGGTGCTGGTCTGTGAAGCTAGTTGAAGAGCTTAGTTCATGGAAACATGGGTCCCTGATCGTGAGCCGGAATCTGATTCAGAGTGGTCTTGTTCTCGCAGCAGGTGTCCAGAGCCCATGACCACTGGTCTGTGGCCCTGATTTGGAATTTCCCAGTGCCTGAGATGTCATGTGGTGTCCTGGATGGAAAACAGGCTGTGTGTGCCCATGCCTGATTCAGCCATGCTCATGCAGTGGTTGTAGAGATGAGACTCAGAAGAGCATTTGGAGAAGTTTCTGGGGCCACGGAAATATGGTGGTATACCATTTTGTAGTCTTTATCGCTGGCTTGCCATTCTTTTTTTTAATGCTAGAGAGAGAGAGAGAGCAAGCGAGCGAGAGCTCGGCACGGCCAGCGGGGGTGGGGCAGAGAGAGAGGGTGAGAGAATCCCAAGCAGGCTCTGATCCCAAGTAGGCACACTGATTGAGCCATCTCGGCGCTGTATTCCCCCTGCCCGGCTTCCCCGGCTTGCCATTCGTATTGTGAGGAGGCCTCTTGCGGCAGGGAGAACTCTCAGCAGCCCAAGTCACAACCGATCTAATCACCCTTTGATGGCTTTCCCACCTGCCTGGTGGAGAAAAGGGGCAGAGAATCGGGAGGGATTCCCACTTCTATTTAGCATCTCAACAGAAACGGCCTCTGGTCAGATGGTAAGCTGGAGTTTTCAGAAAAAAAATGCAATTTTGTATAAGCAAATGATGCCCTTTGCAGTCATTTAGCAAATTATCTGTGGCCTGTTGGGAAGCTTGCTCAGTATTCTGTGCCACAAACTTCTCCATGAGAATTCTTCCTAGACTTCTGTTGCTGGAGCTGGGCCCATATGCAGTCTCTTTATAGCCGTTTTCATGATGCTTGATTAATGCTCCACTTTTAATGCCCCTTATAAGACCTGGACCACTGGGTTTATTGAAATGGGATTTTTTGAGCGCAGGCACACCACTCCTGTTTGTCACGTGGCCCGAGACCCAACTCTGGCAAATACCGAGAATGGCTGTAGGAGAGCAGTCTGCCTGGTTTCTGTCGAATCCTTGGGAGGAGTGATGGAGGTAGCTTGAAGGTCGACTGCATTGTAGAGGTATTATGTGTCATCCCTGAAGTTCAGAAAGTTTTGTTGAACAATACCCGTGTGATAAGATACTAAGATTATTTCAGTATTTTCCACAAATACGGTTTGTTGAGTTTGGATTTGAATCCTAGTATATGTGCTGTGATATGTTTATATCCTGCCCTTCTGCCTTACCGTAGAAGGTCTAAGAATGATCTTGCACATGTGGCACATTTTAGGTATTAATAACCACCCAGCCTTATCACTTGAAACTGCCATTATAGGGCACCTGGGTGGCTCAGTTGGATGAGCATCTAACCCTTGGTTTCGACTCAGATCATGATTGCGAGGTTGTGAGAGCCCCACCTTGGGCTCCTCCCTAGGTGGGGAGCCTGCTTAAGAGTCTCTTCCTCCCCTTCTACTCCTCCCCTGCTTGCACTCTCCTGTCTCTTAAAAAAAAAAATAGGTTATTACCAAAAAAACACAAAAAACAAACCCTGCCATTATAAAAAGCAAAAATATCTAGGCAAGCTTTATTCAAAACATGGAAAAAGTTTAAGGTACTCATTTAGTTCTAACGGTTTATCATGGACATCCTGATGTATTTTTTGTCAGTGGTCTGCTACCTCTTCAAAAAAGTTTTCTTTCTTAATGTTATTTTTGACACAGAGAGCCAGAGTGTGAGTGGGGGAGGGGCAGAGAGAGAGAGGGAGACACAGATTCGGAAGCAGGCTCCAGGCTCTGAGCTGTCAGTGCAGAGCCTCGTGTGGGGCTCGAACCCACAAACCGTGAGATCATGACCTGAGCCAAAGTCAGACACTTAACTGACTGAGCCACCCAGGTGCCCCTGCTAATTCTTGGTTTCAGCAAACTGGTTTTCTATAATTTAGGTGCAAAAGAACACACCTTTACGTACAGAGCCAGACTGTTCATACTTAAAGAAATGGGCTGTGCCCAGCGTTTCAACAAGTATTTCCTCACCGAATGTTTGAGTGGCTTTATCTGATGGTGCGCCGGGCACTGGGAAGCAGATGGGGTGAGGTCTCTTAGTCTTCATGGAGCTTCTGTTGAGGCGGGAACGCCAGTTACCGTATGGATACATAACGAACAAAGCAGTGTCGGGTAGGGGTAAGTCAGTCCTTCGAGGAAAACAGAGGATGTGGCCAAGGGTGATGTGTGGGGAGGGTGGGGTGGCCTGCCTCGGAGCACTCTGGGAAGACTGGTTGAAGAAGCCTGGATGCTGACCGTGAGCCGGCCTTGCCGCGGTCTGTTCGTGGCTGAGAGATCAGCGAACACCAGACTGGAAGGCAGGTGTGAGCTTGGCCTCTTCCAGCGACAGGAGGAAAATTCACATGGCGTGTGACACCTGGGAGGCTGGAGAGATGGGCAGGCCCAGAGTGTGTAGGAATGTCGAGGCCACGGCCAGGAAGGAGTTTCCCGTTTTATCCAGGGCTTCCTGTTGGCACGTGGTGAGGTTTTGTGGCACGTCACTTTCTGTGATGGTTACAGAAATAACGTGATTTTTTTTTTAATTTTTTTTTAACGTTTATTTATTTTTGAGACAGAGAGAGACACAGCATGAACGGGGGAGGGGCAGAGAGAGAGGGAGACACAGAATCGGAAGCAGGCTCCAGGCTCCGGGCCATCAGCCCAGAGCCCGACGCGGGGCTCGAACTCGCGGACCGCGAGATCGTGACCTGAGCTGAAGTCGGACGCTTAACCGACTGAGCCACCCAGGCGCCCCAAAAATAACGTGATTTTGACAGTGCTTGCTCCTACCTTCTGCCCTTGGCTGGTGCGGTGCACACGTCTCTTTCCTGTGGCAGCGGCCCTGCAGGTACTTGGCTCCCCGACCTCCAGGCTGAAAGCCCTCGTTTCACGAGCCGGCCTGTCCTGCGTGGGTGGGCAAGTCCTCTCTGAACACACTTGAGGAATGGCTAAAATTCTGGTGCTTGTGAGCATGGCAGTGGAAGAGAGGGATGTGACGTTACCATAAGCCTAGCCAGGGTCTTTGAAAACTGTTTCCGGAAGCAAAGGAATCTCTGTGGTGTTGCTGTTCTGGAGTCCTGAATGGGAGGGGCCCTACTTTGCCCCGCCCCCCCCACGTGACTGAGGGGTTTCCCCACCAAGGCCATCCACCACCCCACAGCTGAACTTGCCCGCACCAACGTTATTTAGGAAAACAGCTCTTTTCTTGGCCTCATTAATTTTCTCTTAGCATTTCTTTTTTTTAAACGTTTGTTTATCTTAGGGAGAGACAGAGCGTGAGCAGGGGAGGGGCAGAGAGAGAGAGAGAGAGAGAGAGAGAGAGAGAGAGAGAGAGAGAGAGAGAGAGTGTGCAGAATCCGAAGCGGGCTCCAGGCTCCGAGCCGTCGGCGGAGTCAGACACGGGGCTCGAACTCACAAACCTCACAAACCGTGAGATCACGACCTGAGCCGAAGTCGAAGACGCTTAACCAACTGAGCCACCCAGGCGCCCCCATTCTTTTAGCGTTTCGGTGTGCCCATACCACTGAACTGTTCCCACGACATGCAGATTGGAAAGGACCCCTGAGTGGAAGATGATCCTTCTGCCCCTGCCCCCTTCGGCTCGCCAACCCTCTCCCCTGGGTAGTGCGGGCCCTCATGACTCTCTTCTGGGTGGTATTCTCCTGCGGGGTGGGGGTGGGGGGGATCTTTTCCTGCTTGAAAGTGCTTCACAACACCCTGCAGTGCAGAAGTCTGGGGGCACAGCCACTCAGATTGCGTCTTTCTGTTTCTGCAAACCCGACATCAGCCATGACGGGGTTCTGGCCCAGCTGCCTCTGCTGCAGGCTTCAGCTTGGAGGTACAGTGGAAGGAGACCCCGGTGGTCTCCCAGGACTCTTCACTCGTATTCTTTGATTTACTGACTTGCTTGAGGATCTGTGTTGGGGCTGGCAGAGGAAGATAAGAAATTCCAGGAATTCTTGCTTTCTCCCGGATAGCTGGCTAAATTCCTTTCCTTTTCCTCCTCCATTGCAGAGGTCCGGGGCCAGGGAGCGTTGAGCCCAGATTGATCCTGTAATTGACCTCTTGATGTTTGTCACGGACTCTTGATCCTTCTGATCAGGATGATTTATTGGCCCATTAATTTTGATAATAATTAGTGTTGTCGGAATTACACCACTCCTTTGGCTGAGGCATTACTCTGTTGATTGAGGATGGGATAGTATGGGCCCAGGCGCTTGTCTAGATCCTGGCATGTGATTGGTGTTCGACTAGTGGGTTCACTTCTGCTCAGACAGGAGGGGACTTGTTTGAAGTTTTCAGCCAACGACCGTGTCTTTGGTTTCCCGGCTCTGTATCGTACATCACTTGAATGGCCTAGGCCAGTGAGTCCCAAAGTGTGGTGGCTAGAACGGTATCATCAGGCCCCTTGGGAATGCGGCGGGAATGCGGTAGAAATGCAGAGTCTTGGGCCCTACCCAAGAACTGCTGAGCCAGAAGCTCTGGGGTGAAGGCCTGTGGTCCGCGCTCTAACAAGCCCTCCAGGTGATGCTGGTACAGCTCAAGTTTGAGAACCGCGGGTCTGGGCCTTCAGCGTGACCCCTTCCCAGGGATTTTTCAGGATCTCTCCAGACTCCAGCACGAAACTTGCTGCTGCTTAAGGTGGTTCTCCTGAGGTGGGAAAGGTCCGAGGAGTGGTTTGTGGCTTGGTTACGTGATTAAACCAACGACACGTGGGGCGCCTGGGTGGCTCAGTCGGTTAAGCGTCCGACTTCGGCTCAGGTCACAATCTCACGTTCCGTGAGTTTGAGCCCCGCGTCGGGCTCTGGGCTGATGGCTCAGATCCTGAAGCCTGCTTCCGGTTCTGTGTCTCCCTCTCTCTCTGCCCCTCCCCTGTTCATGCTCTGTCTCTCTCTGTCTCAAAATAAATAAATGTTAAAAAAAAATTAAAAAAAAAAAAAAAAAAAACCAACGACACGTGGTTTGGTTTTGGCGATGAGCTGGTTGGGAGGAAGACTTCGGAGCGTGGCACAAGACTTGGTGGGGCAGGCTTGGAATTGGAGCGGAGTGATGAGCAAAGGGCTGTTATGGGTTGTAAAGTCGGAATAAGAGGTGCAGGTAACACTCGTGTCAGGGAACCAGGCTGAGAGGCTCGATGGCTACCTTCACGCCCACGGAAAGGAGGTCCCTCGTCATGTGGCTTTGGCAGAGTGTCTTTGGGCCAAGGCTCCTCTGGTCTCTGCCTCTGTGGACAGTAGATATTTGCTTGTAAGACTCCGCTTCTCTGTGCTTCTGCCAATGGCCGGTCCCCTTCTGATTTGGGTATGAGCAAATCGATTTTACCAGTCAGGTTTACCAGTCTGGGCACCTGTCTCTGTTTTCTTTAGGTGACCTTGCATCTTTCTCTGTAAATCCAATACGCACTCGAACTTGAAGTTAAATGCTCAGCTGGGGACGGACTGGCTTACTGCCACCTTTTCACAGGGCAGAAGGTATCCCCACGTCCTTCGCATGCATACAGGCCACAGAAGAGACTTGAGAAGGTGTCTGGCCCAGTGTCCTGAGGGCAGCCAGACCCGCTAACATCCCACCCTGACCCCTGGTGCGTGACGACGATGTGCCCATGTGCCCGGAACCCGCAGCCCCTGCTGAGAAATTCCTGTGTGAGAGAGCACACTACCTTTGGAGAACACTCAGGACATTGAAGGGAAATTCTGACAGTTACGGGCTTCTCTTAACTGTTACTGAAAAGAGGTCTTTCAGGCTATCAGGAAATACCCAAAATGCCTTAAGACGCAATGCTGATGTGGCTGGAAAGCGGCTAAAGTTGGGAGCCTGGACTGTTCTGGAAGTAGTGGCGGCTTTAGACGCGCCGTTTTAATTCTGCTTGCCAACAGGTCCCTTTGCGAATCTCTTAAGGCCAACTTCAGGGCTGTCCCAGCCCGAGGCAGAGGTACGCTGGGGGTGAAGGGAGATAGGACGCTGGGTCATTCTGTACCAGAGTATGTCCCAGGGCCTGGGCTTCAAGGGAGGAGCCCAGGGCACAGAGCTGATGGCATGTTGGGGGGGGGGGGGAGCTCTGTAAAGCCTCCACGACACATAAAGCAGCAATGGCCCCAGGGCTTGGAAAGCGAACTAGATCAGGAACGAGGACTGAGTTAAGAGGAAGGAGAAGGTGTTTAAGAATTTGTGCTGATGGATAATTACGTGTGCTTCCTTTTTCTCTTTCCCCGTTTGCCAGGAGTTTGTCTGTTTTGCTGAATAGCAGCCAAAAGGCTCTGCGTTTTCTTGGCCGCTGTTGGAATTGAGCTGGGCCGTCCGTTCCCTTCCCCGACCACTCCCTAAAGACTCTCTCCTGATTGCAGAGGGGCCCAGGGAAAAGGGGCACTGCTCAGAAAGCGAGCCAGACCTTTCCTGTTTCTTGCAGACTCCTTTCCCAACGCCCGGAGCCCTTCCTTCCCACCGGTGACCACCGCCCCCTCTCCAAATGTTAGCTTCCTGCTCTTTTCCATTTCTGGATGGATGTTTCTTTCTCTTTAATTAAGAGATTACCTTTCCATCTGAGCTATTGGCAAGTATTCGCCGGGAGATCCAAGGCAAAGCTGCCGGCTTACTGGAGCGCGACCCAGCTGCTCGGGGCCGCCCGTCTCACAGGCTCCGCGGAGATGCAAGGCTGTCGCTTCAACAAGTGTCAAACACGCGCTACGTGCGGAGCTCCCCATGCATGGCCTTAAATAAACATCCCAGACGGATCTGCCCTATTTCCCATCTCTGACTCCCCTTCTGAAGACACGGTTTCCCAACTCGCCCGTCGCTACCTCCCTAGGCCCCTGTTGTATTCCCTTTCTTCTCTCCCCCTCCCCGGCAAAATAAAGAACCGAAGCGCCCTTTACTGCTTGAGTGTAGAGCGGGTTATATATTCCCCTGGCCATGACCAGTTTGCAAGCCTGCTCTGCCTGGCCTGGGGGACTCGAGAGAGCCTGGTTGGGTCTGTCTGTGCAGGCTGTGGGGTCGGGGAGGCCGTCTCTGAGGAGAGTCCTGTCCATATTGAACTCAGTCTTCAGTGCTGGCTCTGCCCGAGTTTTGTTTTGAGACCTTTTCTCAAAGGGCGCTGTGGTTTCTGCTTCCCTCTTGGAAGTTCTGTGTCTGCGGAAAGTTCCGTATAACCTTTCAGGGTTTGTACTCTGTTCCAAAGGGGCTCTTGGAAATGGAAATGCTTTTTTTTTTTTTTTTTTTTTTCCTTTTCTGAAAATGATCTCACAGATGATCAAAAGAAGCACATAAAAAGTGTGCCGTGGGGCTGGCAAGATTGCCAGTGTTCTCTTTACCTTCGGTCTGGGCTGCTGGGTCTGAGACAGTGTCTGGCCAGCGGTCCTTGGCTGTCCTTGAGGTTTGGGGCCGGAGAGACACAGGGTGGGGAGGCAGGGGGAGGATATTAATGCTGCGAGGAAGTCTAACTTGTGTTTTATTCTAGCAGAGGCATTCGAAATTGGGTTGACGTACTCAGTCTTGGAGAAGCTTGTGGAAGTGGAGTTTGACGTGCGGCATCGTCCTGGAGGGTTTGGCCGGTGGCGGTCTTGGGTGCATTGCCCTGCTGATGCCAGGGCTGAAGCTCGTCTGCATTGAAATCGCTCCCGCCTAGTAATGATGGTGCTCTCTGAACCTTTGGCTGCCACTGACTTAGTAGTTCTGTGATCTTTGTAAAATGCGCTTCCTTTTTGGATGAAAGGGGGTGGGTAGTGATGGGAGGCTCTCGGGATCACGTGGATACCGACTCTAGTCCCTGACATGCATTAGGGGTTCAGTAAATGGAAGCTGCCATTAATAACAGTATTGGGGCGCCTGGCTGGCTCAGTCGGAGGAGCATGTGACTCTTAATTTCGGGGTCATGAGTTCAAGCCCTACGTCAGGGGTAGAGTTAACAACAAAAAACCCCACCTAGTGTTAATAATAATAATAATAATAATAATAAAAGAATAACTATTTTTTTTAATGGTTATTAATTTTTTTAAGGTTTATTTTTGAGAGAGAGAGAGAACGTGAGTGGGGGAGGGACAGAGAGAGAGAGAGGGGGACAAAGGATCTGAAGCAGGCTCTGAGCTGACAGCACAGAGCCCGACACGGGGCTCGAACTCATGAACCGTGAGATGATGACCGGAGCTGAGGTCAGATGCCCAACCGACTGAGCCACCCAGGCGCCCCACTACTGTCTTTCTGAACAGCATGAAGCCGGTGCCCCATCTTTACTGTCCGGTCATACTTTGTGCTCATAGTGTGTATCACTCTGTCCTTTGATGGCCAGGCCGTTTGCCGTCTCCCTGAGGCTATACTCCGAGGTCCTTGAAATCCCCGACCTGTTGAGATTACGTTCCGGTACCCAGCACAATGCCGGGCCCATGGGACGGGCTCCGTATACAGGCTTTGAGTAAATAAATGAACAAACGCCTCTAATTGACTTCTCTGTTTAACTGTTGCTCTCAGACTTCCTGTTCCCTACACTGCCGTGTGCTGGCCTTCGTGCAGGCCGGGTACCTGTTTGGACTGTGTTTTGCTTCCCCGGTTACCGTTTTGTTTGGCATTCCCTTTCTTTTATTCATGCTCGCCCTCTTGTTTTAAAATGTCACTCTTCTTTTCTGTTGCCATTCTGCGTGCGTGCGTCCTTCCTTCTTCCTTCCTTCCTTCCTTCTTCCTTCCTTCCTTCCTTCCTTCCTTCCTTCCTTCCTTCCTTCCTTCCTTCTTTCCTCCCTCCCTCCTTCATTCCTCCCTCCCTCCCTCCCTCCTTCCTTCTTTCCTTCCTTCTTTCCTTCCTTCTTCCCTTCCTTCTTCCCTCCCTCCCTTCCCTCCCTCCCTCCCCTCCCTCCCTTCCTTCCTTCCTTCCTTCCTTCCCTCCCTCCCCCCTTCCTTCTTTCCTTCCTTCCCTCCCTCCCTCCCTTCCTCCTTCCTTCTTTCCTCCCTTCTTCCTTCCTCCCTCCTTCCTTCCTTCCTTCCTCCCTCCCTCCCTCCCTCCCTCCCTCCCTCCCTCCCTCCCTCCTTCCCACCTACCTTCCTTCCTTCCTTCCTTCCTTCCTTCCTTCCTTCCTTCCTTCCTTCCTTCCTTCCTGTGTTCCTTCCCAGCCACTCCAGGCCGTAGTAATCCCATATCCCATTCATGCAGGCCTATTTCATTTATGACCCATAAGCCCTTTTTCTTGGATCGAATGTTTGTGTGACAGTGTTAGCTTTCCAACTAGATTGTCAGCGTCTTGAGAGCAGCCAGATGCCATAGATTGTATCTCTCTACTCTAGGTCGTGGACCAGGGCCAGGTATGTAATTGGTTCTAAATAAAAAGTAAAGCCAGGGGTGCCTGGTGGCTCAGTTGGTTGAGTGTCCGACTTCAGCTCAGGTCATGATCTCACAGTTTGTGAGTTTGAGCCCCACGTCCGTCTCTGTGCTGACGGCTCAGAGCCTGGAGCCTGCTTCGGATTCTGTGTCTCCCTCTCTCTCTGCCCCTCCCCCATTCATACTCTGACTCTCTCTCAAAAATAAACATTAAAACATTTTTAAATAAAAAGTAAGCCAGGGTCAGAATAGGTCCATGAATTAGACAGTTGGATAAAGGGGTCAATGAGATAAGAATATCCTGGCTGATGGAACACAGTCTTTAGAGTTGGTTATGTGCCTGGGGTGGGGGGTGGGCAGGGGCAGGTTTTGGAGCCTAAATGTTTTGTTTAGATTTGGGTTTGGGGTGCCTGGGTGGCTCAGTCGGTTAAGCATCCCGCTTCGGCTCAGGTCATGATCTCATGGTTCCTGAGTTCCAGCCTCGCATGAGGCTCTGTGCTGGTAGCTTGGAGCTTGGAGCCTGCTTCAGATTCTGTGTCTCCTTCTCTCTCTGCCCCACGCCTGCTTGCACTCTGTCTCTCTGTCTCTCAAAAATGAATAAACGTTAAAAAAAAAAAATTAGATCTGGGCTTTTAAAGTTATTTTTTAGTTTAGAGAGAGTGAGTGGGGGAGAGGGGCAAAGCGAGCGAGGATCCTAAGCAGGCTCTGCGCTGAGCGGGGCTCGACTCCACGACCCTGGGATCAGGATTTGAGCCGAAATCGAGAGACGCTCAGCCTGCTGGGCCCCCCAGGTGCCCCCAGATTTGGGCTTTCTGTACATTGTCTTCCCAGTTCCTGGTCTCGTGTCTCCCAGTCACTTCTCCTGGCCTGACCTCAGGCATGTCCTGAGATGCCAGTGCGCTCAGGGTACCGAGGCTGGGAAGAGATGGGATCTGGCTCTCAGATGGCTGAGTCCCGTCCAAGGAATCGCGGAGCTGCGGCCCTGAGAGCGCCTTAGTCAGTCTCTTGGGCTCAGGGTCACGTCGTCTTGCTCAGTGCCGGGTGTTCACTTTCTTTTCCTCCTGATGATTCTTAACCCTGTGTGAAGACGGGGGTGGCTTTGTAGGAGGAAGCAGGAGCTGGTGGCGGAAGCTGTTGGGTACGGGGGGTGGTGGCCCGGGTTCACCGTGTGAGATCGTAGTGAGCCAGTCTCAGCTTTCTTTAAGGTTACGAAGGCAAATGTGTTGAAATGCAAACCCGTCCACCGGCCCTGGGGAGGGAGGCGACATCTTTGATGGCGAGAAAGGCGACACGAATGGCTCGCGGCAACGTGGGGGCGTTTACGTGGACGTCGTGGGTTTTACCGACGCGCGCTCTGTTCATTTCCTCATCGGGTTGATTCCAGGCTGTTTCTGTATGGAGCTTGATTGATTCGGAACGATCGATTGATTCAGTGTGGTTTTCGCGTTTGTTTTTTTTTTGAGGCTGGAAGGACAGCAGAAAACTCTAGGCTGCCGGGGTTTCAGGGGCTGCCGGGTGCAGCGGAGTAGACGCGTGGCCGATGTCGGGATTGGAAAACGCTCTGTGGGAAGGAGCAGCCTGGTCAGGGGCTGTGGTGAAGCCAGGGATGAGGGCACCAGCTCTCAAGAGGGAACCGCTGGGAAGCAGCGGGAAGGGGGTACCGGGGGAGCATCCCGTCAGCACCCCGACCGCCTCTGACCCACCTCGAGCGACAGAAGGCAGAGCATCCCATGACAATAAGTATTGAAATACTTGCAGAGAGGCTGTTGGGAGGGAGCACGCTGCCTGGCATTTAGCAGGGGGTCAGTGAAGACGACGGATGATATGAATGAATCCGGGCTGGAGGCCCCGGGGGCGTCTTTCTCTGCACACCCGGCCCTTTTGCTGGTTCAGGCGGCAGCTTTTCTTTGCCAGCCGCAAGCTGATGAGCAATCGTGCGGACTGGTCAAAGTAGTGTATGGGTGGTTTTCCTTTTATTTCCCGGTTCCATCGTGAGTAAGGCCACGTACTATGCCGACGTTTGTGGGCAAGTGCAATAGAACGTGTTTTCGAGGGCAGAGTCCATTTCTTTGAGTAATAATTAACCACCATTGACAGCGTCTTGGGTGCCGTATAGTAAATAGTCAAGAAACACCCACTCTGTCTCCAATGAGCGTTTTCAGGCCAACGCAGACACCACATGCGGTCAAACCTGAAAGGTGGCGTTATGACTACATACAAGCAGAAACAAAGGGTCGCCGTGTTTAATGGTGTCGCGCTGCGGGCCTCCCCTGCGTGTCCCCATGCGGGTGGAGGGCACGCGGTGCTGGGCCGCCCAGTGAGGAGCCCAGGGCCCGGCGGGGGAGGGGGGGGTGCAGCGCGGCCCGGGTGTCCTGGCTGCTGGCTTTTCCGCCGTTGCCGGGTCTCGTCGCAAATTTTCTGGTCTGTTTGCGAAATGGAACAAGTGGATCGAGCCTGGTCTGTCCTTAAAAAATAAGTCTCGAGAACTAAGCAAAGTGCTTTTCAGTGGGAAGCCTGTGGGGACGGAGCCTGGGACGCAGACTTCAGGAGTAAGACAATGTAGGGGCGCCTAGAGGGGCTCAGTCGGTGACGCATCCGACTCTTGATCTTGGCTCAGGTCATGATCTCACGGTTCCTGAGTCTGAGTTTGAGCCCCACGTGGGGCCCTGTGCTGACGCTGTGGAGCCTGCGTGGGATTCTCTCTTGCCCCCACTCTCTCTCTTTGCCCCTCCCCTGCCCATGCTCTCTCTCGAAATAAATAAACTTAAGACAAAAAAACAAAGGCAATGTAGGGTCTCTTCCGTGTCCTTTTAGGCTCAGGAGACACTTGCCTCTAGGTCACTCAGGGCCAGACCTAGAGCCTGGATGTGCCGTACGGCCCTCCCTGGGCTCCTCCCACCGCCGGGCACCAGCTGTCTCCAGCGGGGCTCCCCTGATGGAGGAAGGAGAGAGAGATGCCTGGCCCTCCTGGCCCCTGCCCTGCCTGGGGTCACACTGTCCTCAGGCTAACTTGTGGCCCTAGGGCTGCTCTTGAGGGCTCCAGTGGAGAGAGCTTCAGGGCACACGCTGTGTGTGGGGGACACTTTGTCTCCCAGGGTCCTCCCCTCCCCCAGCTGCAGGCTCTGACCTGGTAGGCTTTCCGAGAAGGTGCAGTGGGAGGAAAGAGCCCAGGGGTTTAGGAGAGAGTGGGCTGTCCTGGTACTCTTCTAGGGGCTGGGAGCCGGGGGCGGGGGCAGAGAGAGAATGACATTTCATTTTTTAATTTTTAAAAAAAAATTTTTTTTTCCTTAATGTTTTTATTTATTTTTGAGACAGAGACCGAGCACGAACAGGGGAGGGGCAGAGAGAGGGGGAGACACAAAATCAGAAGCAGGCTCCAGGCTCTGAGCCATCAGCCCAGAGCCCGACGCGGGGCTCAAACTCACAGACCGCGAGATCGTGACCTGAGCTGAAGGTGGACGCTTAACCGACTGAGCCACCCAGGCGCCCAGAGAATGACATTTTAATTAAGGACTGAGTTGTCAGACCTGTAATCTTCCCTAATGGTCCTTATCTGCCCGTCTTCAGAGTCCTCTGCATATGAATCCGGGGCGCTGAGGCTTGAAGCTTCTGATCTTTGTAATATTCTCTCAGTCCAACCTTTTGTCATCTTGCCCTTGGTGAACAGCAGGCAGGAGCCAGCTCTTTCTAGAACAGCTTTTAAGAACCTTGAGGCAAAGACCAACCCAAAAAGAAACTTGAAGCCGAGGTGAGGTTTCTGGGTGGTTCTTGCTGACCCGACTGAGGGGTGGGCCTCGGGAGGACCTGGGAACCGCTGAGGCTTCTCCCCTCGGCTTCGGAAGTGGGTCACACCAGCCTGGGCTTTGTCGGTGTCTGTATGCAGCCAGTGTCCAGGTGATTGCGGTGCCTCTGACTCACATTTAATTAACTCATTCTTCTGTTGATTTATTTACCGACCTAATATTTTTTGAGAGCCTTCCCTATGCCAGCACTGGAGGTAAATGGCAAACCAGGCACTCAGTGTTTGCCTGTGGCCCTAGGCTGCAGTGCCTGTCTTGAGACCGTCTGGACAGATTCCTCTGCCCCGTCCCCTATTTAGAGGTGCCCCCCCCCCCCCCCCGAGGCTGGAGAGGGGAGGAGTCTTACTCAGTCTCAGGGTTATAGGCCTCACTTTCCCAGGTAGATAGCAAGCTGCTGGAGGGTGGGATCAGGTTTTGGCCTTCTGCGCAATGCCCCGCAAGCAGTGGCCCCTCTGCGAATGTGGAAGGACTGATTAAGTATGGCAGGGGCATTCCTTACAGCGGGCTTTCACTGTCTTGTTTCCTCTGACCGGGAGGCTCCAGGCCCCTGCCTCAGGGGAGGTAGGCCTGGGATGTACCGTTCGGTTGGCTCTAGGTTCCATTGGACCATCACGTCTCCTAGAGGGAGCCTGAGGCAGGAGGAGACAGGATGGAGATTTTACTGTCGGAAAGGTGTCTTGCAAAGATGTCCCTTAAAAGAGTGGGAGGAGGGAACAGCATCATTTCGGGGTTTCCTGCTATGCTGCAGGTGCTGTTTGCTTCCTCAAAGTGCAGTTGTTTTATTTAATCTTTCAAACCTCTGTAGGGATCGCTAGATGCTGTGATCCCCGTTTTGCTGAGGATGTGCAGAAGATAACTCAGGAGCACTGGCTGCAGCCCGTGTCCCTGTGTCCTCTTCTATTTTTTTCTAGCCCTTCTGGGGCGTGTACGGATGTACACGTAGGTGAAATCAGGAGCTTTGAGTGATTTGTTGTGCCTTCCCTTCCCCAGAAGTATCTGGGAGATGGGAACTCCTACAAATTCCCTTGATAATCCTTGGAGAGCAGACCACGGATTGCCTGTGTTGTGTGTGTATAAATCCTTGTAGACTCACCTGTTTCTAGAGTGAGTTCTGCTAAACCACCCACCTTTCAAGCCAGCCCCCAGGTCATCTGTGGCCAGAACACATCATTTCCGGGTTTGAGGACGATTGCGGAGGACTGGCCTCATTGACTTACCCACGTGAAATTAAGAACTGTGAATTCCATATGCAGATGCAAATTAAGCAGGATACAGATGGTCTCCTCGGTCCCAGAGCCCAGAGGGAAGCTGACAGGGGGTGGCTTTGTAGGAGGAACCAGGAGCTGGTGGCGGAAGCTGTTGGGTACTGGGGGTGGTGGCAGGGGTTCACCGTGTGAGATCGTAGTGAGCCCATTTTCCTTCTTCGCCTCGGTTTTTCCATCCGTGAATGGGGAGGAAAAGTTACTGGCTGTTTTCCTTCCCTTTCCTGGTGCCACCTTATCCAGAAGTTGTGCTTCGGCGGGAGTGGGGGGTGGGGAGGATCTGCTGGCTGCCCAGGCAGGGGTAAAAGCCGGTGTGTGAGTGCACATATCTGTGCACAGGTATTTCCGTGTGGATCTTGGGTAGTTTTCACCCTTGAGGCCCAGAATTTGGCTTTTTAAACCTCCCCCTGACCTTCACTCAGGACCTGATAACACAGGAAGAATCCTGAAACCTTCCACTTTACCTCCCAAAAGCCTGTGCTTGGGGCAGGGCATTCTAGCTCCCTGGGGTGCAGGCCCATGAAAACTGGCTGAACAGAAGAAATCTGACCGAAGCGCCCATGCATTCTGTGAGTCCATGGGGGCCTGGCCTTGGAGGCAGGGGATTACCTTCAGAGGGCTTAGAAGCTCAGGGCTTCTGCTGCATCTCTCCTGGCACCCCTCCCCTGAGCTTTAGAAAGTTCTGGACTTGGTTCAGAGTGACCTCACCCCTGAGGAATTCTTTGGGGGTTGTGGGAGGACTTTTGGAAAACCAGGAGCTCTCTGGAGAGAGAGAGAGGAAGTGTGTATTGCTGTGGTGAATTCCATCTTTGTCTCTGGAACCAGAACTGCTCTCTTCCCTCCTGTTGTGAGCTGGAGGGAAATGGGAACTTAGGCTGCATTAATAGAGATGCTATATCTAGAAGAAGGGAGGTGAGAATCCCATTCTCTGGGCATAAGTTATTAGGTCATACCTGGAGCATTGTGATGAATTCAGAACCCTTTTTGAAGAAATATGGGTACGTTGGAACGTGTTCAGAGGAGGGTTGAAGAGGCCACCCTGGTTTGTGGGGATAGCTGGGAAAATGGATTTGAACCTGGAGAGGGCAAAACTCAGGTTGTGGCAGGCTCTTAAATATCTGAAGGGCTGTCCTGGGGATCCATGTGGAAGGATCCCAGAGGTCCTTACATTGGAATCACAGAAATCTTGGATGGAGGCTTTAAGAAATGTTGTTTAATAGGAAGAAGAATGACTTTCATTTGGAACAGGAGAGGAGTAGTTTTAGTGTTTTTTTCCCCCGCTTGTCCATCAAAATGATGTATTCATTGTGCAGCATTTGAAGAGGAAGGAATAAAAAAAAAAATCCACGAGACGTCTGTAATACCCCTTATTCAGAAGCGGCCACATTAGCATTTGGCCCATTGTCTTCTATTTTTGTGCATTTTACCTTTCTTGACAAAGTTAAAATCATAGTGCATACGCAATTTCGAATCTTAATTTCTAAGTAAGGTTACAGGGAACCTTACTTTAATGGTTGAAATACTTTAATTTAATTTAATTTAATTTAATACTTTAATGGTTAACCTTACGTTAATGGTTTGTGGTCTGCATACTCTTTTCATGGTTTCATAATATTCTATCCCAAAGATAAAACATGATTTTATCCAACATTTCTTCCAGTGAGGGCCGTAATTGATTTCCTGCTTTGTGATTTTACAACAAACGTCATTAAGTATAAATCTTTGCATGTGTCTTGGATTATTACTTGGGTTAAGGTCCTAGAAATGACTTCGCCAGGTCAAAGCGAAGGAACGGTTTTAAACTATCGATGCGTACTGCTGTATGGTTTTACAGAAATGTTTTACCGCTTACACTTGGTATCAGTTTAAGAAGCTTTCCCCCAAATAGTTAGAAAACTTAAGCCCAACTGCCTTGAATAGAAAAGGAATGTATTGCCTTATATAACTGGGGAAAAGAAAGATGTAGGGCAGGGCTTAGCTTCAGCTGGGCCTGAACAGAGGGGCTCAACTTGGGTCTCTAGGACTTGGCTTCCCCCCCTTTCCCATCACAGAGGCTTTGTTGACTACCAAAGACCCTGTTGGGGGTGGCCAAGGGGTGTGTGGGACTGGGTGGCCATAGTTGAGGGCTAAGTGTCCTCACCACTGGCACAGACCGCCTGAGCACAGAGAGGCTGTCACAGGAACCTGCTTCTTTCTTTGGTCCCGTTTCATCTGGTTTTTGCTGACATGAAAACATTTTCCCGAGAAATGGCTTATTAGACAGAGCAGGTAAGTATGGAGTCATCAAGGGATTGTCCATTGGTTCATCCCTCTGTTTCTGTGCTTGTCCGTCTGTCTCTTTGTTGACCCAGGTTAGGGAGTGGAGCGAGCCTCGGGTTAGGAGGAAAGGTTGTGGATTTCCCTCTGGGTTCCAGCACCGTCCCCCTAATGCACTGTGCCCTAAGGGCAATGACCAAAGCATAGCCGTGATGGGGTGCATCCTCAAAAGCATTTACTTTTTCAAAGGCGACAAATTTTAAAAGGCAACATTATGATGAAAAGGCATTAGAGGAAGTGGCCATGGAAGCCAGGCTTGGGAGCCACCAGGGAAGATAATCAAAGAGTCCCTTCATTTTTCCTCCTGATTTTCAGACTCCACCCCCAGGCAGCTCACCGTGACTCCAGAACCTGGCTTTGTATCTGCTTTCTGCATATTTCCTCGTTACTTCAAGGGGGCTAATTGCAGTTCTGTGCTCTCAGGGGCTCACCGGGGAGCACCTGAAATGAAAAGGCGCACAACGGCACCACACGGATGCAAGATGATGTTGTAAGTGCTGAGCACCTAGAACATCAAAGCTAGTTCACCTCGCTTCCAAGAGGAGCCATTCGATCCCACCCAAGGGGCCCCAGAAGAATTGGCCTTTTTTCCCCTCTTTGGTAGAGAAGCCCAGAAGGAAGGTTGGTAGGAGATTCAAGGGCCGCTGAGGGTCCGTACGTAAAGATCAGGACTTCCAGAAAAGTATACAGTAAATGTGGGCTTGCCACTCTCGCCAACCCTGCTCTTGGGATGATACAGACTCTTTTGTCACAGCCGGAAAGGGCACGCAAGAATGATGGGACTCCCGCTGGCCCCTCCACCTTCTTTCAGCCACACCGTGCTGTCCCTTGCGTTCAGACTGCCATGCGTGGTGCACGTGTCCTTACTCCCCACCCCAGAGCTGTCAGTCATCGTTCAGATTTCAGATTACCGGTCACATCCTTCGATTTTTGTCCATCGTTTGTTTGGGAGACTGAAGGGCTAGTCGCCGATGACGGGGAGACTAAGACTTATGGCCTCTGTATTTGCTTCCTCTTGGGTATGAAAAAACCCAGGTCCCACGAGTGGCTGGCAGGTGTTGGAATGGTGTGCTCACCCTGAGCACAGTTCACAGTGGGAGCCGGGAGGAAGGTGCCCCGTGTCCTCCTGTCCCGTTGGCACTCTCCTGTGCATGCCTGCTGTGGGCACGTTCGGGGTTAGTGCATCTTGCTCTCTGGTGAGGAGTCCCAGCTTGCGATCGGCGCAGCTGCCCTCGGCTGCTGTTGGAGTGGTTTCCAGAAGGGAGTGGAACGGAAGAATGTAGATGTCAAGCTGCAGCTCTCCTTAATTCTTAGAAATGATCACGAATCTGAATCACTCAGTCGTTGCTGTCATTTTCTGGGGATTCTATGTGCGCACGTGTGGCTGTGGGTGCTCGCGTGGGATGTGAATGGGTGGTGATTTGTTTACAGGGTAGGACCGGGGAACGTTGAGAAGCAGCTACTAAAATTTACCCAAGATTTTTGCAGAAGTGGCTGGGAAGATAACTGGGCTCCGTGCACAGCCGAGCATTCATGAGGCTGAATGACACGTGGCATCGAAGGGTTTTGTAATACTTTACGTGGCATAGAGGTATTGCCAGAAATCCCAGTGCTCATCAGTTTGTCCTGGAGGTGAAACAGAACCGACTTCTTTCTTTTTTCTTTTTCTTTTTAAAGTTTATTTATTTTGAGAGAGAGAGTGAGCAGGGGAGAGGGGCACAGAGAGAGAGAGAGAGAGAGAGAGAGAGAGAGAGAGAGAGAGAGAGAATCCCAAGCAGGCTCCATGCTTGGTGTAGAGCCCAACGTGGGGCTCGAACTCACAAACCATGAGATCATGACCCGAGCTGAGACCAAGAGTTGGACGCTTACTCACTGAGCCACCCAGGCACCCCAAGATGGTGCCCAACTTCTTAAAGGATGAGAATGTGACCAGAAGCCCTGTGAACCCCAGACAAGAAGCTGGTTCCTGGTGGTTATGTATACATTTATTGAGCAAAACATTTGTTGATTATTGTGTCGGGCCTGCTCGTGCCTGCACACACGTTACCTCATTTCTTCTCGCAATTGCAGGATCGGTTTGAGTTCTATTTTGGGAGTTTTTAAGAAGGAGCTTCGGATTTGTTTTAGAAGGCGCGGATGTTTATCTAATGGGGAGCGGTGTGGACTTGTACTGGCTGATGGTGGGACAAAGCATTAAGAGCGAGTTTGGCTCTTTCTCTACCTGCCATACCTTTTTTTTTTTTTCCCTTCTGGCAGAGAGTAACTGTGAAGTGAATGGAGAAAGCAGAACTCGTTAAGCAGGATGCTTCTTGGAAATGGGACTCAAAGTTATAGGGTTTTCCTTGCGTCTCTCTAAACACGACGCTCGTATTGCCACACTCGCGTTTCCATTTCTGCGTTCCGTCCAGAACAACATAAACAGCTTCTCTGGGGAGTCTTCTGGTGTCATCGCTGGCGGAGCTTTTTATTAAGGAAGGCTGGGGAGATGGGCGGAAGGCGTGATCGGCACTGAATTGCAGGTTTGGGACTGGCAGTCGCCTTGCCGTAGGTCAGTGCCGTGCTAATCGCTAGTTCTGCTGTGAGCCACCCTGCAAAATTCCCAACTCTGCAGACGACCTCGTTCTGCGAGCGAGCGGTGCTTTGGGAGCCTGTTGGTGGTTCTTCATTTTTTCTTGCTCAGAGGTCTCCTCAAACTATTTCCTAAAGGTTTGTTTCTCCCCCACTTTCAGAGGATTGTTTCTGATGCATGTGACCCATATTTGCTTCCCTAAGATGCTAACCGGAAGTGTGTGTGCATCAGGGATCCTACCTCTTTGTCTTTCGGTCCACTTTTTCTCAGCTGAGAAAATGAAGACCCCTTTCTTGTCTTCATTTCTTTCTTTTTAAATTTTATTTCGTTTTTTTTTTTTTTTTTAAAAGAGAGAGCAGGGGGACGGAGGGGCAGAGGAAGAGAGAGAGAATCTGAAGCAGGCTCCACACACAGCATGGAGCCCACTTGGGGGCTCGGTCCCATGACCCTGGGATGATGATCTGAGCCGAAATCAAGAGTTGGATGCTCCGCCGGTGGAGCCAACCAGGCACCCCGTGAAAACCACTTTCTAAGCAACCTGGGGATCCTCTATTTACATTTGGAAAGGGAAAACAGCGGCATACAGCCTTTCAGGGAATGTTACATAAGTAACTGGAAAGCTCAGAGAATCGGGGGTGGGGTGGGGGGGGAGGGGGTGTGGAATTGGGGGTGGTGGGGGAGCAATGTGGAGCCACGTCTTTGGATTAGAATAAAGGGCTCTTTAATTCAGGGAGCTCTGGAAAGGGAAGTGGACTGAGGCATTTTAAACCTATTTCCATTGAAATTGTTTTTTCCTTATTTTTCTGAGTCCCTAATGGGTCGATCAGATTTGTTGGAGCATGGTGTTTTAGTCTGCTTGGGCTGCAGATGAATTCACCGCAACAGAAAACCACAGACAACAGAAATTTATTTTCTCAGCGTTCTGGAGGCTCAAGGTCCGGGTGCCGTAAGGGTTGGTTTCTGGCGAGGCCTCTTTTCCTGGCTCACGGGCAGCCTCCTCCTTGCTCTGTCCTCACCTGGTCTTTGTTCTGTGCATATACACATTGGTGTCCCTTCCTCTTCTGAGGACGCCAGCCCTATGGGATCAGGCTCCACCCTTTGACTTCATTTAACCTGAAGGCCTTGAAGCCTTGTCTTCAAATACAGTTTGGAGGTTAGGGCTTCAACGTATGACTTTGGTCGGGGGGTGGGGGGGTGGCCGTTCAATCCTTAACAAATAGGAAGATCTTACAATTTAAGGGTCAGCACACTAGTCTCATCTACCTGTTTCTGTAAAGTTGACTGGAACACAGCCACACCCATTCATGCATAAATTGTCTGTGGCGGCTTTTGCGCTATTAAGAGTAGAGTTGAGTGGTTATGATAGTCTGTGCTCCAAAATCCTAAGATATTTGCTGTCTGGCCTTAGTACAGGAAAAGTTTGCCAACCCCAGAATTGGGTGAGCCTTGTTGTAAGAAGAGAAGGGATTATCAGGTTTTGGGTCCGTGATTTCTTCTCGTTGGCATACAAGTGGGCATGGTTTGTTTGTTGTTTACAGAGTACATAGGCTAGGAAAGGAGGACGAAAATTGCCCCATGGCCAAGGAGGTCCTGCGAGTGGTTGGTACCCACCAGGCTTTGCTGGAAAAGGTAGCTGGGCTGGGACCTTGCTGTGTGACCACGGGAAAGCCACTGTACGTCTCTGAGCCTTGATCTCTTCTGCCGTGGAATGGAACATAAGGGGGCCCGTCTCCTAACCTGCTTGCTTGGATGCAGTCAACTGAAGCCACAAGAGCATCCTGTAAATGGTAGGAAGACTGTATAAACAGGAGGGATTAACCAGTACCTATCTGTGCTGCAACAGTTGCTGTACATACGTGCCTTGTAAAACTACCCTATTATTTAGAGACTGAGAAATATTTGGATGGTGGTAACGTGCCGCTCCGGGAAAAGCAGTCGCCAGTAGGATTTTTATCACATAATTAGAGGCTCTGTTAAATGTGCTGGTGACAGGCTGCCCTACCCTGCCGCCTGTGTGAACATGGACGGGGGACCTCGAGCCTTTTCCCCGAGGATGTCCTGGAACCGCGTTCCCGCTTCATTCCCTTCCACGGGGCCGGCTCTGGCCAGCAGAAACTCTGGGAAGAGCTGGGCATAGTGCCAGTGACACAGGCCTTAGGGACCCCTGTAAAATCACCAGCCACCCACCGGACGCCTCTGCTGTGCACGCTGGCTGCCGGTCAGCCCCGTGGTGTACGTGCACCGATGTGGGAGGGCCAGCCGGAAAGCTGGGGAACAGTAGACCGGGGAGGATTCTAGGTTAGGAGGAGAGGCCAGGGCCATTCAGGGTGTTTCTTTACCCACCCGTTGATTGACTTATCTGTGCGTTCCATCGCCCGGTTTCCTCCTTCTAAGGACGGCAGCCCTGTGCGCTCTCCAGGGTTGTGGTGAGGAGTGAAGGAGATTCCGCAGACGGCGTTAAGCAGACTGTCTGGCATGGAGCAGATGGCCATTAGATGGTAGTTCCTATTTTTTCTTTTTATGTTTGTTTATTTTGAGAGAGAGTGTGTGAGCAGGGGAGGGGGAAAGAGAGAGGGGGAGAGTCCCAAGCAGGCTCTGAGCTGTCAGCCCAGAGCCCGACGCGGGGCTCGAGCTCCTGAACCGTGAGATCATGACCTGAGCCGAGATCAAGAGTTGGACGCGTAGCCGACGGAGGCACCCAGGAGCCCCAGTGGTTCATGTTTTTGTGGTCATTTCATAATTATATCCTATCCATCAAGTCCGCATGCTGTTCCAGGCACTGGTGAAGACCCATAGGTTCCCAGCTTCTGTAGCTGGTGATTATGTGGCCGGTGGGCTTCGTGTGGGTCCACCAGGCACGCCTTTCTCACAGCGAAACCGGTGAGGCCGATGCTGTCCCTTAAGTCAGCCCGTTCACCTGCCGGAATGCCCTCAGCCTGCCCACCCCAGACTCCCCTCTCCTCCAAGACCAAGCTGGGGACCCATCTTCTTCCTGAGTAATGTTGGCTTTCAGGTGTCTTCCTTTTAGCAGAATCCCGAAGCATTTACACACCCAGTGTAACTTTGGATTGCCTCACACCTTGCATTTTATAGTTGTTTTACGTAGCCTTTGGAAAAGAGATGTGTCTTACTTCCAATTCACGATATGCCTGTAACCTGACACATGCATGTGCTCAATAAATACTGAATTGGATGAATTCTTAAAGCAGTTTTTTTTTAAACATTTATTTATTATTGAGAGACAGAGACAGAGTGTGAACAGGGGAGGGGCAGAGAGAGAGAGGGAGACACCGAATCCGAAGCAGGCTCCAGGCTCTGAGCCGTGAGCACAGAGGCTGATGCGGGGCTCGAACTCCTGAACCGTGAGATCATGACCTGAGCCAAAGTTGGACACTTAACCGACTGAGCCACCCAGGCGTCCCTGAATTGGATGAATTCTGGTGAGCGTCTACTTCAGGGTTTCTTAACCTCATCACTACTGTCATTTTGGACCAGATAAATCTTTGTCTGGGGGGGGGGGGGCGGGGAGGGGGGATCTTGTGCCCTATAGGATGTTAGCAGCATCCCTGACCTCTGTCCGCTTCATATCAGTAGCGCCCTCCAGTTGTGACGACCCAGAATGTCTGCAGACACTGAAACATGTCCCCTGAAGGGCAGAATCACTCCTAGTTGAGAACCCCTGATTTACTGTGTTCTAGACGTGCCATGTATCTCGTCTCCTCAGTTAGGTTATAAATACCTTGGGGGAGAATTTTCATTATCTCCACAATGCCTGTATACAGACAATAGAGTAAATGTTTAATCAGCGTACGTTTCGATAGGCTCAGCTCATTTTCCTGGTTTGTACCTCCTCCAGCTGGGGCCGGGGAGAACCCAAAGTCTGAGGCCGTATTCATCATTGTCAGTCAGCGTGTATTAGATAAATACTTACAATTTCCCGGTTTTCATTTTGCTTTCCTTGCTGACTCTTGGGTCCGGAGTGCCTTACGTTCAGAATGCCAGCACTGGGAGGGAGTGGACGGGTAGCACATCCCTCGTTCAGATTTACGTTGGAGAAACTGATTAATAGACTAAGCTTATGGGTAAAGTTTTTCCTCCTCTGGATTCTCACTCACGGCATCACACCTCTGCGGGGACTGTGTGTTGGCCATTTTTATACGAGCTGGTCCTAAATTTGCTGGGGAGTAGTTTCCAGAAAGGTTTGCTGTGCCCTTCCCAGTGTGGGCGCCAGTATGGGGCCCAAGTGTCCCAGGGCTCAGTTTTACCTGTAAGGTTGGACCAGGATAACCAAAGGCTGGAGGTCTAGGCCTGTAGTTCGGGAGCAGCGCTGGACTGAATGTGTGTGCGTGTGCACAGCGGTAGTGAGAATGGCCCACAGTGTTGTTGGGAAAGTGAGGAGCGTACCCCAGGAGAACTCAGTACAAGCAGACCCAGAACTGAGGAGAGCTCACATTACCACCCAGTGGCTGTGAGGACTGAGCGAGGAAGCTTCTCTTCTCTAGGCCCGGGCTTGCCCTTGAAGGAAGAAGAAGGATTTAAAGGATCTTTTCCGTCCCTTCCGCCTCTGACCACCACGCGACTTCTCCTTTACCCTGAAGTCCACTTCTTTCATGCTCCTGGAAGAGAAATGGATGAGGCAGGCTTGGGCCAGGGCCTTCCCAACACTTAGTGGAGACCAGGCTCTTGCTGGCCGTCCGTCTTCAGCTTCTGGACAGACTGTCAGGAAGCTGAGAGCAGAACCAGGTGTGGTAGGAAGGCAGATTTGGCCCGGGAGAACTTTCTAGCTGCCAGGGTTGTTGGAATGTGAAATAGCCCGCAGAGGGAAAGCGCTCTAGGCACTGGCGGTGTTCTCTTGCCGAGGCTGATCCTGGCTCGGCAGAAACTGAGCTATCAGATCAGTGGCCAGACTGGGTGACTCCAAGTCCTTTCTCACCCTGTGCATTAAATAAAATTTTTTTAGAGGCATCTGGGTGGCTCAGTCAGTTAAGCGTTCGACTTCGACTCAGGCCGTGATCTTGCTGTTCGTGAGTTCGAGCCCCGCGTAGGACTGTGCTGACAGCTCGGAGCCAGGAGTCTGCTTCGGATTCTGTCTCTCTCTCTCCCTCTCTCTCTCAAAAATAAATAAACATTAAAAATATATTTTTATATTGTTGATTTTTCTTTATGTCTTGAGATCCTTGAGAAGAGAACGGGAAGGGAGATGGACAGAGCTGTCGTCTAAAGACCAATTTCTTGGGGTGGGTGGGAATGGGTGTTCAAGTGAGGACACTGATGGGCAGAGAGCATCGCTGTTGTTACATTTCTTCAGAAACTTCTGGGTGGGAAGCGGGGTGCCACGGGGGAGCCTGGAGAGGCCATGGTAAATCTGAGATTTTACTGGCCGTGGGGTCCTGGCTTGACCTTCTTGGGCCAGTGACCGGCCCCGGTGCTGGGCCCAGCTCTGCCCAGCTCTCTCCCTGGGAGCCGTCCTGCCCTACTGAGGGGCAAGCAAAAGCCACGTGGTTTCCCCTGCTGCTTTCTGTCGGTCTCCATGCGGCTCTGACTCTGCCGTCCAGGGAGTTGGCTGTGACCGAGGACCACAATTAATCCACCTTCTCTGGAAACTGTTTGCTTCAGGCCCTTGACTGTCCCATCACTGGGCTCTCTAAGACCGCCTTTCTCTGTGACGTCCTTGCTTTCCACGAGAGCATTTTTGTCAGGCTCCATGCAGCGCCCGTTCCACTCTGTCATTGACCGGACGTCTTTATGCCACTTGTCACCACCTCGAGGCACTCGTCACCCATACTACTCTCTGCTTCTACGTATTCGATTTTTTAAGATTCTACATATAAGTGAGGTCATGCGGGTTTTTTCTTTGCGTGTTTGGCTGATAGCACTTAGCACGATGTCCTTCGGCTTCATCCACATTGTTGAAAATAGAGTCTCCTTCCTTAAAGCTGAACGGTAGTTCGCGATGTGTTTATACACACCATCATTTCTTTATCGCTTCGTTTGTCGAAACCTCGGTGGTTTCCACGTACTGTCTGTTGTGAATGATGGTGCATGAGGTGGGGGGCACAGATACCTCTCCGAGGCACTGACTTCATTTCCTTTGGGTGTATGCCCAGAAGTGGGATTGCCGGATCATGTGGTAGTTCCATTTTTAATTTTTTAAGGAACCTCCGGACTGTTTTTCCGGTGTGGCTGCACCAGTTTACATTCCCACCAGGAGTGCGCAAGGATTCCCTATTCTCCACATCCTCACCAACACTTTTGTTGGGAAGAGTCCTCCAACAGGTGTGAAAGGATATCTCTTTCTGTTTCGAAGTTTATTTGGTGCCTAGTGATGTTGAGCGCCCTCTCGCGTACCTGTTGGCCGTTGGTACGTCATTTTTGGAGAAATGTCTGTTCAGGCCCGTTGCTTATTTTCTAATTGGGTTATTTGTCTTGTTGCTGTTGAGATGTCGGGAGCTCCTTACACATTTTGGACATTCACCCCTTAGCAGATACATGGTTTGCAGTTATTTTCTCCCAACCCGTAGGGTGCCTTTTCATTTGCAGACGGTTTCCTTTGCTGTGCCAAAGCTTTTTAATTTGTTGTAGTTCTACTTGTTTGGGCTCTCGTTACCTAGCTTTTGGTGTCCTAGCCAGAAACTCATTGCCAAGGCCAATGTCAAAGATTTTTGCCCCTCCTGTTTTCTTCTAGGAGTTTTGCGGTTTGGGGTCTTAAGTCTTCCTTCTCTTTTCTGTTGATTTTTATGGGTTAAGAGAAGGGTCCAATTTTATTTTATTTTTTTTCTGCAGGTGGATATCCAGTTTTCCTTAAACCATTTATTGAAGAAACCACCCTTTCCCCATTGTATATTCTTGGTGCCCTTTGTTGAAGGTTAGCTGACCATATGTGTACGCATGGTTTATTTCTGGGCTCTCGGTTGGCTTCCGTCGGTCTGTGTTTGTCTCTCTACGCCTGTACCGTACTGTTTGGGTTACGGTGACTTTGTGATTGCGTTCTGAATCAGGTAGGGTGATGCCTCCAGCTTTGTTCTCCCTTCTCAAGATTGCTTTGACTCTTTGGGGTCTTTGGGGTTTCATATGAATTTTAGAATTAGTTTTTGCTGTGTTTGTGAATGTCTAGTTTCCGAACTCTCTCAGGCAGGGCAGTGGATCCCGCTGACCAGGGCACGTGCCTGTCGCATTACCAGCTACCCGATGAGCCTGGAGGCTGTCCCTTGGAAGTCTGTGCCTTGACTGCTTTGAGCTCAGATGGCAAGCTGCTGATTGTTGCCCAGCGAAACCATCCCTGACTTTGCCGAACAGTATGGGGGGGAGTGTGGAGTTGTATCGAGGCGGGGGTGGGGGGGTGGGGTGGGTCGAGGGCCCCTGGAGTCGGGGGTGGGGATCAGGGCGGGGCTGGCTGCCTACTTCCCCAACTGTGAGGAACCTAGGTGCAGTTAGGCAGTGACCTGAAAACCCTGGCATGTATGTTTCCTTAGGAGGGACGCGAACTTGTGATCGTGGCCCCTTATGCCTTGTTGTGTACATATTTAGATACCCTGGCAACTCTCCTCTTCAGCACTAGCTGTAATAACCTACCGCATTTCCTGTCTCAGGGCCTTTCCTTATCTACTAATTAGCTCCTTTGTCTTGCCCCTTTAATCTAGCAGTAGTTGCACAGGGAGCTGCCTGCCTAGGAATTTCTGCATTAAGCGAGGAGGCTCTCCCACTGATCCTGTGCAGGCATTTTTGCTGACAGGCCGATCTGGCCGGAGCTGTCAAATCCAAGAGACGGGAGACCTTTCACCTTCACCTGGGTCACGTGCTGTGGGGAGAGAGGGATGGGCCCGCCCCCTACTCCCTGCCCTGACTGTTGAAGTTAGCTGACGTTCAGTTGCCCAATCTGCAGTCATACTCCACGAATTGGATTGTTTTTAAATTCTCCTCTGGATGAATTACGAGCTTTCTTGACTTTCGCCAGGCTGCCTGGAGTCAGTCCCAGCCCGGGCAGGTGCGCTGCCAACTTCCCTGGCATGTGCCTGTGCCAGCGCACTTTACTATCGACCCCGAGCTCTCCCGTGGAAACGCCGAGCCCGGAGCCCTGGAGAAGGTGCGGCCGCTCCTGTCGTTCTGAAAGGCCGCCTTTGTCCTGCGGAATGCCTGTCGCAATGAAGCCTGATAAACAGCCAGCTCGTTTCTCCTGTAAATCGACACGAAGGAACCTTGCCCACTAGGAGCAACTTTACTTGCCTCTTCTCGTCTCCTTTATTCAAGCCTATTTAATGAATAACTGTTGAAGACCCCAAATCTTGCACTGTGGTGCCAGGCATTGGAAACTGGGGGTGTCGAAATTTGGGGCCCTTGTTCTCTAGGACCTTAGGCTTCTGGCTGGACACAGAACGCATGCTTCGGAAACCATGAAAGAGTACAGTGAAACCTTGGATTGAGAGTAACTTGTTCTGCGAGGGTTTTGCAAGACGAACAAACGTGTCTAATAAATTTTAACTTGATAAACCAGCAGTGTCTTGCGATGCGAGTGGTACCTGACCCCGAAGGTCACATGATCACAACTGACTCAATGGTTCTTGAAATTCGCTCGGATATAGGAGTGCTTTGGATGACAAGCATGTTTCCAGAACAGATTATGCAAGGTTTTACTGTATATAAAATGGAATTCAAGGAAACGCCACACGCGTGAGTGGCCTTCTCTGGCGACCTCGTGAGACCAGAGCTTTCTCTTGCCATGGGGTCCAGAGGCCCGCTTCCATTTCAGTTCCCTTAACGGTTTTTTTGTTCATTCAGGAAACACCCGTTTGGTGCTTCCTCCCTGCCAGGTGGGCTAGGCGCTTGCGACGAGGAGGTGAGCCTAAGACACGGCCCTCAGTTCTCTCACAGTCTAGTTGGAGAGAAGAATAAAGAGGGAGGTGAGCCCGCACGGCCGAAACGCTGTCCCCTGTGGTAAGGGTAGGCCGCCATGCGAAGGAGCGGCTGGATTTTTACTTTGCAATTTGTCCCCTGATCAAAAGCAATCCTCAGTGTTTCTCTCCTCCTACCCCCAGTCAGATGGCTGATGAACCTCTTCTGCCGTCCCGTCCATCTTGCTGACTTTTTGAAACGTCCTTTTCCTCGTTAGCCAACCCCCCCAAGTGGGAGCTCCGTGTGTGCGCTCAGACGTGTTCATGAGTTCTGTTCCTCTGTTTCTCTTGCCCTTTCTAGTTGCTTGGAGTTACTCAGTCACCATTATGATCTTTGAATCTTAAAATTATTTTGCAAATCACTCCCCGCCACCCTCTCCAGGGCCATATCAGCGAGTGGAGCATCAAAACCAGAACAAGTTGGGGCGCCTGGCGGGCTCAGTCGGTAGAGCGTGCGACGCTTGATCTCAGGGTCATGAGTTCAAGCTCCACGTTGGGCGTGGAGGCTACTTAAACAATCATAAAATTAAAAAAAAAAATACAAAGACAGAGCAACTTCAGTATAAAAAAACAAAACGTTCCTCTGGTTCTGCCCCTAGCACTACAGTAAGACTTTTTTTTTTTTTTAATTGATTTATTTATTTTGAGAAGGAGAACACGCAAAGGCGAAGGAACAGAGGGAGAGAGAATCCCAGGCGGGCTCTGCACTGTCCGCACGGAGCCCGACGCCGTGCTCGCGAACTGTGAGATCGTGACCTGAGCCGAAATCAAAGAGTTGGACATTTCACCGACTGAGGCACCCGGGTGTCCCCTCTACAGTGAGACTTTTATGCTGCTTTGCCCTGAAGCTTATCCGGGTGTTTCTGAGCACCCCTGGGAGGTGTCTCATGGGTCCTATATCCGCTTTCCTCCCGTGGCCTTTACGTCCTCGTGACTGTTCTGAACATGCTCCCCAACGCGTCCCAGGAAGTGCCCCCTCTTAGGGCCCTACGACCAGAGTCGAGCCACTCAGCACCTGCTGAGGGCCGCTGCAGTCCTGCCCCCGTGCTGCGTGAAGCTGCCTGGCCGGGCCACACTGGTCATGCACCGGCACCTGCCGGGGTAGCTGCACTGCTGTGCCCTCCTCCGGCGTGCTGAGACCTTTACCTGCAGCTTGGACAGCCCTGGGCGGTGTTTTTCTGTTACTCTGTGAAGTCGTGCTGTTTGTGGTCTTTTCCTAAGATGCAAACATGAATCCGTGGCTGCCAGGCCACAGGACACGGTGTTCTGCTTAGAATTGCCCTGCTCCCTGGCCTGAGCCCTGCCGCTGGCTTGCGTTATTTCTGAGCACCGCTGGGACGTCTTCTGCCAGAATGGCCCCGCAGTCCTCCAGTCACACCCAGAGAGGCCTGAATCCTCCAGGGCCCCTTTGGCTCAAGTGGCGACCTTTAGAGTACTTATAATATAATTTTACTTAATTTATTTTTTAGTGTTTCTTTTGCGAAAAGAGCGCATGCCAGCAGAGGAGGGGGAGAGAGAGAATCTCCAGCAGTCTGCACGCTGTGAGCGCAGAGCCCAATGTGGGGCTCGATCTCGGGAGCCGTGAGATGGTGACCTGAGCTGAAATCAGGAGTCTGACGCTTAACCGACTGAGCCCCCCCCCCCCCCCCCCCCCCCCCCCCCGGCACCTGTGTCGTCTCCTTTAGGTGAAACAGGCTCAGGGCGAGACCTAGCAAGATCCAGACAGACCCTTTGGTCCAGCTCCAAATTGGCGGTGTTTTTCACCATACTGGACCGCTCCCCATTTGGGTCCACATCTGTTGTTGGCCTCTGTATGATCAAATGAGTGTGGCTTCCCAACTGCTGTTGGTGCCAGCCAGGCAGAGCGAGTGTATGTGGCTGACTCACCAATGCCAGAGCAAAGGACGTGACCTTGGCATTATAACCCTGTGAATGTAATTAAACTCGTGTGTACACTTTTTCTCTTTTCCCCTTTTCGGTACATTTCTCTGATTTGCTCAGCGTCGGTTTTTAAATCACCTCTTGTTTTAAAGCACCTCTGTTCTGCTGCTTGGTTTACGACTGACTGGTGGCATCCTGCCAGCCATTGGGCCACAGCCGCTTCCGCCCACAGGTGCAGGGACGATCATGCTGTCATGGGCTCAGCCTCCGGAACCTTCATGTAGTCTCGTTGATTTCTCCCAAATAACCGCGAGGAAAGCAGTATGATCCCCTCGTTAGAGATGAAGAGACTGAGTTGTGCAGAGACTCACTTCCTGAACGTATCACAGTTGATATGTGGCTGCCTTGGGATCAGAACCTGGGTCTTCCTGTTCCTGGAGGCCCCACCTCTATGCCCATGAGCGCATTTCTACTGTTGACCGGCCGAAAGTCTGAGCTTCCTGGGAACATTCTATTTGCAGCAGTCCCGAGACTTTAAAGTTTGAAAATCACTGGGAGGCAGAATCTTCCTTGCCTGGTGACCTGAGGTCTCACTCCGGGTTGAAATGAGGTCACCTGTCCCCACAGAGCCACTGTTTCCCCTGAATCTGTACAAACGGGCTGCATTATCAGCCCCAAACATCAGGTTAATGAATAAACTGCCTTGATGACCGGGCTCTGAGCTTTCTGACCCATCTGAAACCAAGCCTCTCTGGTTATGCCCTTGAGGGATCCCAGGAAGTTTCCATAATCAGTTGTGACTGTCAATGGCTTCCACTCCTACCACCCCCCTGAGCCAAGTCCTGCAGGTGTCACCACCCTGCGATCTTGAGAGAGTGTCTTCAGGACTGATGAGGGGCTTGCTGGTCTCTGGGGGCCACGGTCACGTGTAGTTTGCTGGGAGCAGTAAAACACCTGTAAGGCCAGTTTGCCTCACTGAGTGGCCCCCTCCTCCAGCCCCCTGCTGTTCCTGGAGCCCAGCCTATCAGGCAACAGACAGGATGGCAGGAGTGGCCCTGTCCCCTCCAGTGGCCCACGCATGTGGGGTCACTTTCAGGAGCTTCCTCTGCTGGAGGGCAGATACAGCTCTGGGCGCTGTGGGTTCCACACTGTTTCTGCAGCCAGTTTGGAATTTCTCTTCTCTGCCCTGCTAGGCTCCATATCGCCAGAGCATTTGTTGATGGCTCGGCCTAAGCCAGTCTTTCGCTTAGTTTTTGGTTTGTCTTAGGACGGTCCCGAAGGGCCCAGGGGAGGGTCTCTGGGGTGACTGACAGCAGCTTCATGTGCAAGCACGGTGTTTCGTAGTGCTTAATGGAGGGTTGGGGGGCGGGGGAGGGGTGGGGATTCAGTTACACCTGGGTGTGGGGCGTGACTCCGTCATTTGCCAGCTGTCTCCCCGAGCAAGCTCCTGAACTTTCCAGCCCTGCCTCTGCTGGTAGGGTGGGGGTCAGAACGTTCACCTCATTGCGTTGCCGTGACAGGTGACACAGTATGTCCGGAGCCTCCACCGGGGGTGCATGTACGTGCTCAGTAATGCTAGCTACTGGGAGCGGCTGTCCCCGGGGATGTGGGCTGTCCCCTAGAATTATTTGTTTAGGTCTGGTTTCATCGTCTTTCCATCTCCTGGTCCCCAGGGATCTGGTCCTTCTGCCTTTCTTTAAAATGACCGCTCTTGGGGCACCTGGGTGGCTCAGTCAGTTAAGCATCTGACTCTTGGTTTCAGGTTAGGTCATGATCTCATGGTTCGTGGGTTTGAGCCTCACGTCTGGCTCTGCACTGACAGTGTGGACCCTGCTTGGGATTCTCTCTCTCCTCTCTCTCTCCCCGCCCCTCCCTCGCTGTTTCTTCCTCTCTCAAAAAAAAAAAAAAAAAAAAAAAAAAAAAGAAAAGAAAAAAAAAAGGAAAAACCTTAAAAAAATTAAAAATGACCACTCTCCCCTGCCTGTTCTTTGCCCACGTGCTGTGGATCAAGACCCACGTCCTGGGTCTTCCATCATCCTTGAATCTCTTTCCTTTTTTCCCCACCCAAACCAGATGAATCCTTTTCCTCTTGAAAGGATTACGATTGCTGGTCTCTTGAGGAAACAGGTGGGGGGCAGTAAGGATTCACTGGGAGAGCCGCTGGAGACCAAGTGCGCTTTCAGAGTGGCTCGTCGCCTCTGGTGGGCAAGACTGGGTTCCAGCAGCCTTCTAGAAAGACGTTTTCTCTCGTCTTCTATGAATAACAGGTTTGAAGCTCTGTTCTGTGGTTCGCCAGGCTCGCTGTAATTACGTGGCTGCTTGAGGGCAGGATTGATGGGAACCTGCTGCTGGCAACCTTACCTTTCAGGAGGCAACTTCTCTCTGCCGTGCCCCCAGGAAAGAGGACACATCCACAAGGGACTGAAGTCGCGTCTGCTTGTCACATGGGCATGTGAGCGGGTGACGGGAAGTTTCTGCCTTCTTTGTAAAGGCCGCCCTCGCTTGTGTCCAGCTGAAGCACCTGCCATGTGGCCTGCGTGGGTCTGGGCCGTGGCCGCAGACAGCAGGCATCTTAACTGGGGGTGGAGGCAGGTGGACCATGTGAGCAGAGCACAGGTGACCAGAGCGCACATTGAACCCATGTGCCTGGCCAGACAGACACAGGGCAGATGCTAGAAGTTAGTTTTCTCACTTAGGAGATGGATAAGTTGTGATCTAGACTTTGGAGGCTCCTGTGGCTCTTCTAGGGCCCAGTGTTTGCTGCGTTTTGAAGGACAGAAGCTTCTGTGAGCCCCTCTGTGTTGCTCTGGTCAGTGTTTTCCACGCTGGCTCTAAAGCCTCACACTTTGGTAACCTCATCAAGCAAACCTAGCCTCTCCCCGTGGCCTCGTGCCAAGGGCCTGCTGTCGTGTTCCACACGGGTGTTTATTTAGTTACGTATTGCATATGCTTGGAATCTTTAGGGCCAAATGGGTGGGGGGGGGAGAGGTCAAAGTTGATACGATTCACCACTCCAGTGTGTCTTTTGGATGACGAGTCTTGTTATCCAGAATTGGTTGATGACCCATCAGAGCTCTGTTCCAAGAAAAACCAATCCATACCCTTTAAACACTGGCCTTTGAGGCGATGGTTTGCCTGACGGCATGGCGCTCGCCTATTCAGGGACTCCCATTGAAGGCCTGCTGATTTTCTGTCTTCTTTTCCAATTTATATCTAGAATTTCTTGCTGGGGAAAAAGAAAAAATCCATGTTGTAGCGAAGACAATGAAATCGCCTTTTCCATTCTCCCATCTAGAGAGCTTATCACCATTAACACCTCTGGGAATCTTTGATTTCTTCTTGTTTTTTTCATGCACATAACACACGTCAGTGCCCGACCCACAGCTCACTGGCTTTTCGACCTTGAGCAAATCATTACACCCCAAGCCTGACTTTCTTCTGTTTTCAAATGGAGAATATTAAGTAACTCCTAGGGCTGTTAGTAATGTTAAATTTAAAAACCATGTCAATATTTAACATAGCACTGGAACATGAGCCTTTAAATGCCAGCTACTGATTTTTTTAAAAGGGAAATGGGATCATACAATACATACTTTCTCAGCTTTTCTTCTTACTCTGTGGTAAATTGCAGGCATCCTTTCATGCCTGTGTATACAGAAAATCCCCATTCCGTTGTTAAGAGCCTCACAGTGTTCTATTGTATTGATTACGTCGTAATTAATATAATCATTCCCCCAGTGAATTAAAAAATTCTTTGCTCTTATAAAGAAATGTTGCAGTGGCTGTGATTGTATGTCTCTCCACACCTTGTATTTCCACACACCTTTTCGTTAGATGCGGAATAGCTAAATTGGAGGCTGTGCCAGTGTTTCAGGGACTATCAAATTGCTTCAGTGCCCGCTGTTAATTTCAGCCTCCGCAGCATGACTGAACAGTGTTTTTTTAGAGAGAGCAGGAGTGAGAGAGAGCAGAGGAAAAGCAGAGAGAGAGAGAGAGAGAGAGAGAGAGAGAGAGAGAGAGAATCCCAAGCAGGCTCCACACTGTCAGCACCGAGCCCGATGCAGGGCTCAAAGTCACGAATGACGAGATGGTGACCTGAGCTGAAATTAAGAGTCGGTCAGTAACCCGACTGAGCCACTCAGCCGCCCCGTACTGAGCAGTATTATTGTGATAAACAAGGAACGCTAACAGTGGCCACTCTCAGACCTTTCGTCCTCAAGCATGAGTGGACATTTGAGAGCCCTTTTTACCTGACTGGTGTTAATTAAGGAGCTTATTATGACGTGGGTGCCCCCTGCATTATCAGGATTCTGTATAGTATGGGGATGGTTTTGTGTTCTATTTAGGTACCAAAGGCGCACATCGGTCCTTCTTTCACCAAGCAGGGGTTTTTGTTTCCGTTTTGATAAATTTTAGTGAAAATGTGATGTCCGTCAGCCTCAGCTGTGATTTTTACTCTTCACCCAAGTTCCGAAGCCAGACAGGCACATGGCCCAACATGGCGGCCCATTGCAGTCGATCTTGCTGGGGGGTTATGAGGCTACACTGTGTTTTACCTCTTTGGGGACTCCTTAATTTTCCTGTTGATCGTGATGGCGAGCACCTGAAACCACTGAAAACAAAAGGAGAAAAGAAAAGTAATTCCCCTTGTCGGTATGGATCTTGGCATTCCTCCTGGGGCGAGGTGAAGGCCCCACGTGACCGGGGAGGTCAGGAGAGAGTGGAAGAACGTGAGTGTGGCCGAGTGAGGACACTGTGCCTGCAGATCACGCTGTACCTCATTTTGGCCTTTGGCAGCCACCGGTAGACCATCAGTCGCCTCACCAGCTTGTTCATTGGTTGTAATACCACCTGAGCATTCCGTTCAAAGACTTCTCCACATTTTATCCAGGATGTTGAGTACAAGAGATGTGGAATCTCTGAGAAAATGGTTTGGAAATTCTATCCAAGACCATTGTGACTGTTCCTATTCTGGGTAAGAGTTCAGTGAAAAGATACCTTGTTTAGAATCCACTTATGAAATTTTTTGCTTTCAGCTTAGACATGCAGTTCACAGGCCCACCTCCCTAACCCCACACTTTCCCCCAGCTGCCTTTCCCCCCCACCCTTGGTCTCCTATTAAGAAAGCAGAGAAACTCGTTAAAGGACAGGAAAACAACCAAGAACAGTCCTGTGGTAATTTGAAAGCAGCCCCAGGGAAGTTTCCTTCTTGCCCCAAAGTGGATGGGGGCAGGGGCTGAGGCACTGCCACGGTTGAGGAAAACCAGGCTCACAAAGGCTTCTGGAGTCAAGCCGAGCTTAATGTTTGCAGAAGCGTCCAAAAGGGGTTGTTTTTCCGAAGTCAAAGCATAGAAACTGTTTTGTTTTAAAGTTTATTTGTTTGGAGAGAGAGAGAGAGAGAGAGAGAGAGAGAGAGAGCATATGGGAGCAGAGGAAGCACAGAGAGAAAAGGAGAGAGAGAATCCCAAGCAGTCTCCATGCTTCCAGCAGAGAGCCCGATGCAGGGCTCGAACTCACGAACTGTGAGATCATGACCTGAGCCGAAGTCAAGAGTCAGATGCTCAACTGACTGAGCCACCCAGGCGCCCCAAGCACAGAAACAAGTTTAATAAAAATCTGATGTTGAGATCAGGGTTCAATTAAACAGTGATTAAGAGATTTCTGAGAAAAATTCCTAATTGTGCTTGTAATTGTTTTCATAAATATTTTCTTTATGAATCATCTAAGTGCGTCTCCTTTAATAGTCATAGCTGAGTAGCATGTAGGAAATTATTAAAATTTCAGAGCTTTGCAGTGCAGAGGCCCTGCTTCCCGTTTGTACTGTGGCCGATTTGCAGGTGGGACCTTAAAGGAACCTGAGATGACAAACTCAAGGTAAACGTTTCAGTGCCACACGTGGTTACGTGACACACACAAAATTTATTTCTGAACCCAAAAGGCACCTTTCACTTGTGCCTGGGTGCCCTGGAGAGTATCTTCTTCTTCTTCTTCTTCTTTTTTTTTTTTTTAACCAGAGAGTTACTCTACTAAAGACAATCTCTAAGTTCACTTTTAGGAAGTTTAAACGCTTTTAATTTGTACTCCCTGGCACTTTGCAGGTTTAAAGGAAGTAGAATCATTACCTTGTAATTAACAAAGTTGGCACTCCTAACACCTTCCATTCATGATCTCAGAGTGTTTCTGGAGGCGAGAGAGGAGAGGGGACAAAAATACCTTTCTCAGTCCACAGTAGACAGCTTTGAGGTTTGGGATGTGTGCAGCCCAGGGACCCACTCAGGAAATAAGGTGAGGATTGATTCTTGAGACCATTCATTCATTCATGTATTTATTGCCTGCCTTTCCATTGAAGGCACTGTTTGATTTTTAGGATTGCCTGTATTCTGGCAGTTTTTTCCTGCTTCTGACATTTGCACATTCTTTTCTTCTCTGGTGGAGGCTTGACTTTGGAAGAACAATAACTTAGCAGGGGAAACATGCCTCTGGAAACCAAGGGCATTATTTGGTTTTCAAGGTGGTTGAGCTTTTTTTTTTTTAATGAGTTTATTAGTATTTTTTTTTTAAGTTTGAGAGACCGTGTGAGTGGGGGAGGGGCAGGGAGAGAGAAGGAGAGAGAAAGAGAATCCCAAGCGGGTTCCGTGCTGTCAGCGCAGAGCCAGATGTGGGGCTCAAACTCACAAACCGTGAGCTCATGACCTGAGCCGAAAACAGGAGTTGATCACTTAACCGACTGAGACACCCAGGCGCCCCTAGGCTGTTGAGCTTTCTAAGTACACGGTCTTAGAACTGGAACCCTGGGAGCCCCGAGAAAGGTCAAAGAGAAAAGTATGTGTTGTTTTGGAGGTAGGCTGCTGTGACAGGAAGAGGGACGGTCCTTCTGAAAGAAAGTTTTGCTTTAACAAAAACCGAAGCAAAATAAAATATGAAGAGTATATGGAATAGGAAGACAGGAGCGATGCTCTGGACCCATCCCCTGAACCTGACTTTATCCAGAGAAACTTTGGCAGAAGGTGGGAGAGAAAGAGAAGTTAGGGCAGCTGTCTTTCTTGCCCCAGGAATCGGCCAGCATCCTCCCCATGGCTTTGGCTAAGACTGATTGTGTTCACGGGACGGGACCACAGGTCCAGAGTGACCTTCTCAGAGGGAGGCCAGGGGCTAATGGGTCAGGAGCAAAATAGCAGGGCCCGGGGGAGACTCAAACGGAGAGAAGTCAGTGTCCAGTAAGAAGCATCTCAGTGAAAAATAAGGTTCTAAGCAGTTTTCCCGTTGGAAATGATCTCTTTCCAATGATAGACCTGAGACCCAGAAGCCAGGAATGACTCTCCATCCCTCCACGAGCCCGTGTGCTCCTTGCTGAAACCAAAATGTTAATTCTCGTCCCTCAGGAGCCATCAGGGATAATGATCAGCACAGACTTCAGTGTTTTCTGAACCCTGGGGTCAGGTTAGGAGGTCACTCCCTTTATTTCTTACTCATTAGTTTTATTTTATTCAAAGCGCTCACCTTTCCCGAAGGCCTGGACTGTTGTCACAACACAAAGCACAAGTAATCATGAGAAAGGTGTCCTTTCTGGTCTGTCCCTCCTCTTCCTTCAACCTGTTCCGGGCTCCGTAGATCAGGGCTGCGGCTCCCACAGCAGGTGCTCTGGCCCAGTTGTCCCTCTGGGCTCCGCTTACCTTCCCCAGCCTGTAAACTGGGCAGAGTCCCTCCCTGCAGGGCCTCCCTGTTCAGACAGGGTGTGTAAAGAGACCAGATCTGTGTGTGTGGGAACACTTTGCGTGCATGATGATGTGCCTGTGCTTTTCTAAAGAGGATTAAAGGACCCACAGGTGCCTCAAACAGGATGTCTCGCCTTCCATTTCCTTAAAATTTTCACTCTTGTGGATCCAGCTAATCCAGGTTAAGGTCATCAGTTTGCCACCTGTGCTGTCTTGTCTGCTCGAAGGGGGAGAGGGCGGTGACTTCCCTGTGCTGTCTGCCTTCCGCTGGCACCTTGGATCACTAAGCGTGTCCCTGGGGTAGATGAGGCCCCGGAGTCACCCCTCCTTTAGCCAGAGACCACGAATGGCTCGGGTTATTTTTTTTTTCACAAAATGAAGGTACATAAAGTTTGCTTAGCAACAAGGAATATTAAAAGTAATGTTTTTGCTTGTACGCAGCATTCATTTAAGAGAACTTTACTGGGCTTGGGGTCTTCAGCAGGGAAGGGGATAGACGGGGTCCTGGAGTTCCTGGGCTTGCACAGAGGGGCGGGCGGGGACCTAAATACACCCAGAACATTGTCGCAGTTTCATGAACTTGTGAGTTGTGACAGATGCAGTGACGAAATAGTAAGAGGCGTGGTGGGAACCTACCAGCACCCTGTTGTAGTTTGGGGGCGTCGGGAAGGCCTTTCTATGGAAGTTGTGTTGAAGCCGTTACTAACTTCAGATTGTTAGCTTTCTTCTGTGCTTACTTTCTCCTGTAGGCTGATTCAGCTCACTTTCCCTCCTTCAGGCTGTATTTCTTCCTGAGGTCTGTGCTCGTTAGGGAGGGAGTGATAAATATGCCCATTAGCACTTTGTGTCTTTCTAAGCTGGTGCTGTCCTCAGGGAGCTCTTAAATCCTCCCCTCTTTAGTAGCCTCTGACGACTGGCCTGGCCTCTGCTCTTAACTCTTTTCTCCCGTAGGCCAGTAGCTTGTCCGCCCTCAAGGGCCAATTTGTCTGGGGGCTGTGAGCAGGGAAGTGGAGGGGGGGGGGCATCTCAAACTGCCTGAAATTGTATCATTCATTTCCCTTTGGGTTGTGCGCTCAAGAAAAACATCCTGGACACCATATTCACGATTACAGAAAATGTGTTTAAGCCAAAAGTAAAATTATCTAACGTTCAGAGTTGTCATTTTTGTTTTTAAATGTTTATTCATTTTTTGAGAGAGCCAGAATCCGAGTGGGGGAGGGGCAGAGAGAGAGGGAGACACAGACCCTGAGCAGTCAGCACAGTGCCCGACGCGGGGCTCGAACCCATGAACCATGAGATTATGACCTGGCCAAAGTCGGACGCTCAACCAGCTGAGCCACCCAGGTGCCCCTCAGAGTTATCATTTAACACTTAACAGACTGTATGCTCCTGGTCTTTTCTTTTTCCTATGCATTTGTCATTGAGTATATGTATATATTAACAAATTTATAACATTAAAAAACTTTGTAATGTTTGTTTATCTTTGAGAGAAAGCACGAGCAGGGAGAGGCAGAGAGAGAGAGACAGAGGGAGACACAGGTCTGATGCAGGGCTTGAGCCCACGAACCGCGAGATCATGACCTGAGCCAAAGTCGAATGTTTAACCGACTGAGCCACCCAGGTGCCCCTTTATAGCATTTTTAAGAAGAATGCAAGTTTTTTAATACTTAAGAGGGCCATATTAACATTTCTCTGTGGACTTTTTACAAATATAGTAAACAGATTGAGAACGGTCTCTCCTCTGTCCCAAACACATGGAAACATTTTTTTTTTTTTTAACATAGTTGAATTCAAAACCAAGAGGGGGACAGTTTTTGGACCAGGAGTGGAAGCGGGGTTGGTGGTGATGTCTCAGACTTCACAGCCGGCCCCAGAAAAGGGTGTCAGTGCCTCTAACACATGGCGGGAGAGCAGGGCCCGACTCCGGCAGGAAGGTGGTGTTAGGGCCGTGGTCCTTGCTGGGACACTGGAGGCATCACGGTGGTCCTCAGCGATGGGACCCGGACTGTATGGCACCACAGATAGGACTGATATCCTGCATTTTGTTGTCCATAAAGGAGAAGTTCCTAAAAGCCTGCCTTCCAGCCTCGTTCACGGTTGCATATCCGATAGGGCAAGGCCCAGCCTTGCTGTCAGCAGAAGCAAATAAGGAGGGAAGACTCCCAAGATGAGTTTGCAAACAAAATTCCAGGAAAACCATGTCCCTGAGAGACAGGAAGCAGCCCAGCAGCCCCCCCCACCCCCCACTCGAGCAGTGGAGCAACTCTGTAGATGTCTTCCTTTTTTCTTTTCTAAATTTTTTTTAAACGGTGGAGAGGGAGGGGAAGAGAGAGGGAGACACAGAATCGGAAGCAGGCTCCGGGCTCTGAGCCGGCAGCTCATAGCCTGATGTGGGGCTCGAACTCACAAACCGTGAGATTATGACCTGAGCCGAAGGCAGACGCTTAACCGACTGAGCCACCCAGGCGCCCCCTCTGCAGACGTCTTTCACAGTGTGTGTGTATAGAACTGCAGAGAACTACAGGCATCGTAGCACCGGGAAGATGAACGTAGGTTTGTAAACAAAATTCAAGCAGGAGTTTCGCCAACACAGATAAGGGGTCTGTGGGGCACCTACGTGGCTCAGTCAGTTAAGCGTCCGACTTTGGTTCAGGTCACGATCTCACGGCTCATGAGTTCGAGCCCCGCATCGGGCTCTGTGCTGACAGCTCAGAGCCTGGAGCCTGCTTCGGATTCTGTGCCTCCCTCTCTCTCTGCCCTTGCCCCCCTTGCACACTGTCTTTCTCTCTCAAAAATAAATAAACATTAAAAAAAAAAAAAACAAACCAAAACCTAAGGTTTGTGCTCAGGGTGGAAGGCAGGGCACTGAGACACGGTGGCCACCGCAGACTGGGTATAACTAAGAAACCATGCATTTGCACACAGAAGGGAGGCAGCCCAGAGATGGAAAGGGCTGGAACGTCTGAACAGAGAAGAGCCTGGAGTTTGGACTGAGGAGCTCTGCATACGGCCAGCTGTTTGCTTCTTGGGGTTTTCCTGGTTTTGTCCGAGTGGTTTGTATCCCACCAGTCCTTCCACCAGGAGTACTGTGTGTGTGTGTGTGTGTACACAAGGAAGGTCTGGAGGCTGCTGAGGCCGTGAGGCCTGGGGAAGAGGGAAGGACAGGTGAGCCCGACACTAGGCTCCCCTTTCCTCTCACTTGTTTGCTGTCCTATGGCAGAGGCCACATAGGTACACAGGGCTTTCAGCAATCTCACACAAGTGGGGACACAAGTTGTGGTTCAGGGCTTGCCCAAGACGGGGAGTTTACCAAGGGGTCCTGGTAAACACCGCCTGCTTTGAGCCTGGAGCCCCGACAGGTTGCATGCTGGGAGCGAGGGCAAACGGGAAGTGGACCAGCCCTTACAAGGTGGACACTTAGCTTCTGATCAGCTTGGTTGGATCAAGGTGGTGCCTCTCTAGCTACTTGCCTGCGAAAAGCACATTCTTCCTCTCTGGAGGAAGATCAGGTTTTCCAGAGCCTCATGTTAACGCACTAGTTTTTCCTGTACGACGTGGGACAGTCAAAGAAACGTGACCAGATGGTTAGAGAGTCCGACCAGATGAAAAACAAGCTAAAACCCAGAAGAAATAGGCCTGCTCAGGATCTTGGTGCCTTGTGGCTGCCACACGTGGACTTGAAAAGAACCGTGACGAGTAAGCTTCAGGGACAAGATGAGGTGGAGAACTTTAGCAGAGAACTGGAATCTACTAGAAAGAATCCTAGGAATTCTAGAGCTCCGATTTCTGTGGGAGCAGGTAATAATGTTCTATTAACGATAGGAGTTGGGGTGAAGTTGGGGTCGGGCGCTGATTCTGACGCCTCTGTCCCCAGGAGGGTCCCTGGGTGTGTAGCTTGCCCGTGGCTTGGGAGGGAAGGCAGAGGCCAGTGTGAGAGGAGGGGCCAGGTCTATGCAGACACAGATCCAGAGCTAATGATGAAGAGCAGAACCTTTGATTAAGAAGAGGCTGGCTGGGTGTCTAGAGGGGAGAGGGCAGCCTGGGGTGAGGAGAGCCAGTTCCAAAAAGTTCTTTTTGTTTCCTTTATATATATTTTCCTGTGGCCCGTTGGGGCACCCAGAGTGGATTAGTGGCTGCTTTTGTTTTTGTAATTATTCACTTCCCTGTTGTTTTATATTATAGTGATTTGTAGCATCCATTATTTTTATTGGCTTGGCTGGTAGGTGCTTGAAGCCACGGTTTGTTTCCTCCGTCCGTCCATCTGTCTGTCTGTCTGTCTCTCCTGCGTGTGGCCTTTCCCTTCTTCCCACAGTCATCCTCCACCCAATAGCACGCTACCCTCATGTAACAGAAGCTAAGTAAATATTTGCTGCATGAATACAAGGCATAGCTCTTGATTGACTTATGTTTTAAAGGTTTTTTTAAAATATTTTTATTTATTTTTGAGACAGAGAGAGACAGAGCATGAGCAGGGGAGGGGCGGACAGAGGGGGAGACACAGAATTGACGCGGGGCTTGAACTCACAAACTGCGAGATGGGCTGAAGTCGGACGCCTGACTGAGCCACCCAGGTGCCCCTTCTCTTGACTGACTTACTAACTGGAGCTCTTCAGATGCTCCCCAAGTGATGGTAACAGGGTGGTGGTGCAGTGGGAAGCATTTCTGCCTTTAGGGAATAGACAGTGGGGGAGAGGGAAGATCGTACTGGAGAAAAGACCGGACGGAGGTGAGTGGAAGGCACGTAGCAAGTGTTGGGAGCCCCGCCGGCAGTCTGACAGTGACTTCTACTTTATCTGTGTAGGCGCCAGTCAGGAGACAGAAACCAAGCCATTAATTTGACCAGGGAAAATTTAATATAAAGAATTATTAACTAAGGGCGCCTGGGTGGCTCAGATCATAACCTCACAGTGAGTTCCAGCCCCACATCTAACTCCTCACTCGGAGAGCAGGGCCTGCTTGGGATTCTCTCCTCCCACCTCTCCCCCACCCCCACCGCGCTCCCTCGCGTGCTCTCTCTCAAAATAAGCAAGCTTAAAAAAAAATTAAGTAGTATATGAGAACTAAGTATAAGAGGGGTAAAGAGAATTTTGCAGAATACAAGAGCAGCTTCTAGCTGTAGGGCTAAGGGAGAATATTCAAGGAAGGATCAGCTAGGAAGGAGAGTCCCCCAAAGTTGAGATTTAGACTTCTTGAGAGAGAGTATGTGTGTGTCTGTGTGTGGAGGGGGGGAGCCACCGGGTGGTAGGGAAGTCACTGGGGCACCAGCAGGACTGGTGAGGGGAGGGTATATGCCACAGAGCCTCCCACATTCCATGAGCCACGAAGTCGCCTGCTGTGTTAGGGAAGCAAGAACAAAAGCACTAGAACCTCGAAGAGAAACCCTTCTTACCACGGTGTCCTTCCAGCACCCTCTACTGACGAGACCAACGTTGTGCCAGCTGGCAGAGGAGTGTTCCCAGCAGCTGAGTCCAGTAGAAATAGAATGCAAGTCACATATGTGATTTAAATTTTTCTAGTGGCCACATTTGAAAAAACAAAACCAGGGGCGCCTGGGTAGCTTAATCGATTAAGCTTTGGATTCTTGATTTCAACTCAGGTCAGGATCCCAGAGTCGTGGGATCGAGCCCTGTGTCAGGCTGAGTGCTGAGCGGGGAGCCTGCTTGGGATTCATTCTCTCTCTCCTACAAATAAAATAAAATAAAAAAGCAAAAAGAACCGGGTTGCATTAATTTTGATAAGCCAGTATATCTAAAATAGCATTTCCACATGTGATCAGTATAAGATTATTGAGATACTTTATGTTTTTGTACTAATTCTTCAAAACCTGGTGTGCGTTTTGTACTTTAGAGCACACCTCTGTTCACACCAGCCATGTGTCGAATGCTCAGCTGTGTTTGGCTGGCGGCTACCATGGTGGGTAGCACAATTTGCAGGGTCCAGCTCCAGTATCAGAGAGAAAGCCTGTGGTAGCATCGTGGATTTGGAACTTCGATGCTATAAATGAATAACTAGCACATAATTATAATAATTATGTGGCCACATAATGGAAGATTGATGTTCTCCTAAGTTGCAAGAATTGGGCCGGGGGGAGCTTTTATGATGTAGGTCAAGTAGCATGTAGAATTCACCTGAATAGAATGTCCATTTTGTAATAGCAAGAAAACTCAAAACAGAAACCGGTGTGTTAGGAAGGATAGGGAAATGCACTAAAACATTAACCGTGGTTATCCGGCGGGGGGGTGGGGGGGGCGGTGGCGCCTGGGTGGCTCAGTCAGTTGAGAGTCCGGCTTCGGCTCAGGTCATGATCTCGCGGTTTGTGGGTTCGAGCCCTGCGTCGGGCTCTGTGCTGAGAGCTCGGAGCCGGGAGCCTGCTTCGGATTCTGTGTCTCCCTCTCTCTGCCCCTTCCCCCCTCGTGCTCTGTCTCTCTCTGTGTCTCAAAGATGAATAAACGTTAAAAAAGAAAACCAAAAAAACCCAGTGGTTACCGTGGGAAGTAGCACTGGGCTGTTGGCTTTCTTCTTCATACACTTCCGTGTTTTCAGATCGTCTTCAATGAGCACACAGTTCGTTTACCTAATATCCATGCTCTCACAGCACAGAGGCTTGTGGGGGCCCAGGCCCTTGAGTCGCAGTTGGTCACAATTTCAGAGACAGATGACGTCGTCTCCAACAAGCGCGCGAACCTAGCGTCGTAAAGGTACGACACTTCTGTCATGCTGAGTTTGAAGACTCACGACCAGGAGTCCCTCCGGTGGCAGCAACCTCAATCTCTGAATTTCTGGATAAGAGAAGGTGCTTACGTCATTGCCATTAAAAGCTGCTCGGAATGTTGGTCTTTGTTCATTTCTTTTCTTCCTCGTGGGGACCAGGGAATTAAAAGGCCGTTAGTTACTGGAGGTGATTTATTTTGCCTCTTCTGTAAGAGTGCGTTTTACCCCCTCTGCTCTGTCAGCAAAGGTAGAGGTTCTTTTTTCTCCTCAGGGAAGCTGAAATGGGGACTCTTTTGTGCTGCGTGGGGCAGGGGGCTTGGTTCTGATGACATGGCTGCAAGACCGTTTCTGGGACTTGCTCATTTTGTGGGATTCTCTTGGGTTCTGACCCTCGGCTTTATGCTGGTTTGGTCTAGAAGGCCAAGTCCACGAGAACACCTTTTTAAAAATGTTAATTTATTTATTTTGAGAGGGAGCACACCAGCGGGGGAGAGGGACAGGGAGAGAGAATCCCAAGCAGGCTCCGCAACACGGATCCCGACGTGGAGCTCGATCCCACCAACCCTGAGATCGTGACCTGAGCCGAAATCAAGGGTTGGACCGTCAACTGACTGAGCCACCCAGGCGCCCCTTGACTATATGCATTTTGAAGAAGCAAATGCTTTTTGACTTTCTTACAAACCAGATACTGTTGTGAGATATTTGTCGTGGAGAGGTTCTTGTAATCCTCATAATAACCCTATAATATGTGGACGTGGCTGCTTCTCCCATTTTCTAGGAGGGAAACCTATGCCTGGAGGTTGGGTAACTTGCTTTTGACCTCATAGAAATTCAGATTCACACAGTCTCGCTTCAGAGTCTGTGCCCTTAAGAACTAAGCCAGTGCAGTGGTTCTTAAACTTGACCATGCCTTGGAATTGACTTAAGGGAGGTGATAGGGCGTCCCTGGAACAGAGTGGGCTCAGTAGAATGAGGTTGGGAAGCTCCATGGGGCTTCTGCCATAGAAGGCATGGAATGTCGCACGGAGGAGTGTGGATCTTATTCCATAGATGGTGGAAGGTCTCTGGTTTTTGGACAGGAGAGTGTCCGTGTGGGAGCTGTGCTCTAGGATGTGTCTACTGGGAGGCGTTTTTCTTGTCAAGTCTGCGGGATCATTTTGGCATCTGTTCTCCCCAAGCTTCCAAGGGCCCCACCTTCTAACCACCGCCTCCCCCAAGCAGAGCCTGTCTGTTCCTCTGTCTCTACCCTGTGTCATGTTCCCTCCCCATCCTTCCCACTTACTCCCTCCTGTAAAATGGTGCCGCCCTTCCCTCCACGATCCCAGTCTGTTTGAAGAGATCTTCATCACGGGAGGAGTGGGTGCTGCTCTAACTCTTGAGGCCATTCCAGAAAGTGCGGGCATGGGTTCACGGGGTTCTGTGAGAGGAGCACCCCCTCCCCACACCCACTGCCCCTTGTTCTTAGCCAGATGGGGTGGAGGAGTGTTCATGCAGGAGAAGAGGCCAGCCCTCCTGGGGTTCCGCAGCTGTGCCCTGATTCTAGCCCCTCTTTGCTGTGTCCAGGCGCTGTCCTGGCAGGGCCCGGCCCGTGTCCACCCATAACCGTCTCAGCCTACCTGTTCACATAGATTCGGGCGGCGACTTAAAGGTAAATCAGAGAATTCCTTCAGCGAGTCCTTAATACACGGGGAAGAGGTGCAGCGCAGGGTATGTGGACCTTTCGTGTTTCAACTTAAGAAAAAAATTTTTTAACGTTTATTTTTGAGAGACTGAGAAAGAGCACGAGGGGAGGAGGGGCAGAGAGAGGGAGACCCAGAATCCGAAGCGGGCTCCAGGCCCCGAGCTGTCAGCGCAGAGCCCAACGCGGGGCTCGAACCCACGAGCCGCGAGATCATGACCTGAGCCGAAGTCGGACGCTTAACCGACTGAGCCACCCAGGTGCCCCGCAGTTTTCAACTTTATAAAAATGTGTCAGCGGTCCTGAGGTTAGACGATGGGGACTTGACTCTGAGAGCTTTCCCTTCGTGGAGAGGTTCCCACGGCTCACCTGAATTTGCACGGACTCTTGGCGTTGTCTCCCCGCAACAGAACGTTTTTCTCCCTGTCTCGATTTGCGGGCTCACGGAGCAACCAGCAGGATCCTTACCAGGCATTTGCTCAGGGGCGTCCCTGAGCCAGAGAATCCCGCCCCGGGTGTCACTGCCCTTCCCTGCCTCCCTCTGCTCCGCCCCTGTGCCTCGGTGGGCCCTCGCCCTCGCACACACCTGTACAGGGGCCGCCGGAAGCTTCGTCAATGGCTGAACTGTCAAAGGCTCCCGCTGGTTTATGTTTCAGGCTCCTGGAGCACGATCAGCAGTGCAGAAGCGTGCCCCATGGGGAGATCAAAGCTTCAGTGGCCAGACGGATGCAGACGATGCTCTGCTTAATTAAAACCAGGCCCGTGTGCGCGGCAGTGTGATTAAAAGCAAAGAGGCAGTTGCAAAAAAGGTGATGGTGGTTAATCCCCGGCATTCTGTCTCTTGGCCCACAGAGGTGGGGCTGGTGTGGGAGGAAGGCTAGCCTACCTCACCCATTCCCAGGACAGCGCGTGCACACGCGTACGTGAGGTCACGTCGTCTACCGGTACCTCTCGCTCATCAGTCGAACGGATCCTAGAAATGATCGGAGCACTGGAAAGGACATGGAGGTCATTTGGTGCCATCCCACAGAAATGTGAAACTGAGGCCAGAGGGATTCTCAGAGTTGGTGGGGAAACAGAGCCTATATTTCACGTCCCTTCTCCAGTTTTTAAAATGCTTTTTAAAGTTTTTGTTTTGAGAGAGAGAGCGTGCACACGGGCAAGGGGGAGGGGCAGAGAGAGAGGGAGAGAGAGAATCCTAAGCAGGCTCTGCACAGAGGCCGACGCGGGACTCGAGCTCCTATACCATGAGATCATGACCTGAGTCGAGATCGAGAGTCGGGTGCTTAACGGACTGAGCCGCCCAGGTGCCCCCCTCCTAGTCCCAGCTTAATGTCATGTTGTAAAGGACAGATATGTTAGCTGTATGGGTTCTCCTTCATTCCAAAGATGTTCATCCATCACCGGCTATGAGCCAAGGTCTTTTTTATTTCGGATTTCGTTGCAACCTGCTCATCGGGCTCCCTTCCGTCTTGAGTGCTGCAGGACTGTTCCACCCCACGTTCCCTGTGCTGGCAGATCTCCCCAGCTTCGACACCGACCAGCGGATTTGAGTACGTACCATATTAGGCACTGTGCTAACGTTTCCTGAGTTACCAGCAACACAAACTACCATTCTGTTGAGCCCTTAGGAATGCCTGAATCCGTGTTCGATATTTTGCAGATGCTCTCTCCCTTCGTCCCCAGGGAAGTATTTTTAGCTGACTCATCCCTCACAACAGGCCGTTCATAGCAGCAGCTGAAGGACTGCAAGCTTGAGCAGTGTGCCCGAGGATACCCCGGGAGAAGCTTCTTGACTTACTCTTTCTACCTGCCTGGCATTAAAGCACATCTTTTCCCCATATGCGGTGGGGCAGGTCTGTCTGTCTACGTCTGTCTGTCTGGTTCTCTGACTCCTCTCCACCCTTCTCCTTCTAGAAACAGTATTCTAGCCTTTTCTTTTTTGTGGGGTGGGTGGGACTCTCGTTCCTCCATTCTCCTTGCTTTTTGTTCTCATTGTTTCGAGATGGCGTCTCTCGAAATCTAAACCCGCAGCCCACGGCCTGGCCCACGCCTTGCAGAGAGGCTGGCTGGTTCAGGGCTTGCTCTGCGTGCAGATCTCGTGGGTCCCCTGGCGTGGCCCCCTCACCACAGCCATGAGAGCAGCCTCCTGTAGCTAAACCACTAGTTATTTGGGAGCGAAGTGGTGTCGTCTTGATGGTAACGTGTTTATCAGAGCCTTGGTTACCTCTGGCCCTCAAGGAAACGCGATCCGTGTATGTGCTATTAAATTCATCTTGGTGCCTGGTGAGAGGGTGGTGATTTAAACCGGTTTATTTCCCACTTACTGCTGAGGCCGGCTCAGCTTTGCTAGAGAGGATTCTTGACTCTTCCGCTGTGGTAAGAACTCCTGAGTCAATCTTTTGAAAAACTTACGGCTGAAAGTTAAGGCCTCTGAGCAGTAAGCCCTATTTTTTTATTCAATGGGGCAAATGATTATTATTTTTTTTAATGTTTATTTATTTTTGAGAGAGACAGAGCGCGAGCAGGGGAGGGGCAGAGAGAGAGGGAGACACAGATTCCCAAGCAGGCTTCAGGCTCTGAGCCATCAGCACAGACCCCAACACGGGGCTCAAACTCACGAATTCATGAGATCATGACCTGAGCCAAAGTCAGATGCTTAACCGACTGCACCACCCAGGCGCCAATGGGGCAAATTCTTATTAGAGACAGAGGACCACGGATTCTGCCAGTAGGAACCGTTTTTATAATGTTGACTTCCCCCTAGTAAAGCCCTTGGTATGCCGTTTAACACTGGGCCCTGGGAAGGCAGTGTGGCCGCTGGGACCAGAGGTCAGGAGATAGGGATTTGATTTCCAGCATTCCATTAACCATACCCTCACCCGAGACCTTGGGCCACTCACGTCCTGTCCCTGTTCCCCCGTTTTGCACCAGGACTTATGTGAGCATTAAGGCCCACTGGGGACCAATCCCTTTTTCAGTGCGGTGCCTGGTTTGGTGTGGTTGCTGGTCAAATGGGATTTTTTTTTTTAAGTTTTTTTTTTAACGTTTATTTTTGAGACAGAGAGAAACAGAGCATGAACGGGGGAGGGGCAGAGAGAGAGGGAGACACAGAATCCGAAGCGGGCTCCAGGCTCCGAGCCATCAGCCCAGAGCCCGACGCGGGGCTCGAACTCACGGACCGCGAGATCGTGACCTGAGTTGAAGTCGGACGCTTAACCGACTGAGCCACCCAGGCGCCCCTCAAATGGGATTTTAAGGCGCATAGGATTTTGGATTACCCCTGCCTGAAATTAAGCGGGCAATTGAGAGTTGACTGACGGGAATGAAAATGAGGTCTAAAGAATGAAAACATAACCAAGTTGTTCATTAAACGAATGTGCGGCCCAGGCAGACACAGGTCACCTGTTCTCACACGTCATCTGCCACTGCACTTAAAGGGAGACTCTGCAGGGAAATGCTTTGAAAACATCGAAGTCTACTGTGCAAGTAAAAACTGTTATTGTCGCTGTGACTTTTGCTCTTAGTCCGCCTCTGAGGGCGCAATGAGAAGAGTGTGAAGCATTTGGTGCGTGGCCAGGCACGCGTGGCCGGGTGCCGTGCAGCCCCAGTGTGTGTGAACCAGGCCTGAGAGAGTGTGGAATGTGCAAGCATTTCTTTATTCGTGCTGTCGTTTCCAGTGAAGGCATCATTTACGTACGTGCAGGGAGCGCCTCAGTCTAATAATCCCGCCTGGTTTCTGGGCACGAATGAGAACACAGGGCAGAAGGTGGGACTGGGGGAGAAGGAGCGACAGTGGGTGTCCGAGTCTGGGAAAGCACCTCTTCGTTTGGGCACCTGCAGCCCCATGCACGGCCGTACGGCTTGGAGAGGGGAGCGTGGGTGCGTTTGACCCTCACTTAACCCCTCAGCCGGGAGCCTTTGTGCAGGCCACAGCCTGTGTTACCTTACACGTTGCGTCCGGCTGGTGATGGTGTCCACAGCTGGGAGGAAGGTAGGGGTTTGAGGGACCTCATCGGGGAAGCTCCTCTCTTAAGTGACTTCCGTTTAACTTAGTACGTACGGGTCTCCATTCCTTTTGTAAAAGATCAGTGGCTTCTGTCCCTCTATGCTCTTGTTACTTTTGTAGGGCACACTCATCCTTCCTCCATTTAGGCTGAATGCACAGCTAGAGCCAGTGGCGTGAGTTCCTAAACCCGTCTGCCGCCAGGCCACTTTGCTACTGTAACCGAGTAACTTAATCGTGACAAACGAGCCGGAGGATAGACGGCTGACTTACATCGAGCACTGCCGTGTGCCAGGCGCTCTTCTTCCGAGTGCTTAACATCTAGTCTCCCATAATTGCTGTGTTTATAAAACTCAAGTCGTTTTGAACAGAACTGGCGAAAGCGAGCTGCTACAAAAGAAGTTGCCAATGGTAAGCGGGGAAGGTAACAGTAAAACAGTCACAGGGCAGGAAGCATCCAAAGTCTTGGTGTCTGCTGAGGCGACGTCTTCGAGTTCTGCATCTACTTGGAAGAAAGCCAACTAGAGATCAGGGTCAGTGGCACTTATGCAAGAAAGACTTCGGGCAGTTGATCTGTGGACCCACACCTAGAGGAGAGATCACCCACCCGCGTCAAAAATGTCAGCGAGTAGACCTACATTTATAGGCTTCTGTCAAAAGGCCCAAGGTACGCACATTTCGTTTTCTGTGATTCTTTGCTTTAACGTCCGTTGTAATTAATGGACCATAGTAGTCTGGATAAGCAGTCTTTTGCTATAAAAGTGACTGAAGCCAATCAGATATGAGCCCCGCGTGGCTCCTGTCCGCGTGCGGGTGCCTAACAGGTGACCTGCTGCGGCTCCATCTTGGAATCAGTCTTTGAAGTCACCGTTGGGGTCTCCGGATCTGTTCTCTTATGGCAAGTTTCTTTTTTTCTTAGTTACTGGGTTGGATTGGATTTTAACCTGTCAACTCCGTGCACTGAGTCAGCCAAGCTTTTGGAGCTTCATTTTGAGGATAATGAAATGTGACATAAGATAACACTGCCCTTGGCGGTCTGTCACTGAAGAGGTTTGTTGGCTGTTCCAATGGTCAGTTCCTCTGAGGATTAGAAGGAGAAACACGTATGCACCTGCATGTATATGCACACAGGCTTGTATTCAGTTAAGCAAATAACTCGGTGAGCCCATGTGCCAGGTGCTGGGCTGTGAGCCTTAAGGACCCAAGAAAATACCTGATGTGACCATTTCCCTGAAGAAGCCTGGAGATAAGTCTAGAGGAGTCACACATGACTGGCTAAGACAGGTGGGGTCTTAGAAGCCATTATGAAGGATGAAGACAGCAGGAGAGGATCCCAATAGGAAAAGCAGTGGAGAAGTGGGGTGACAAAACAGAGGAATTGTACAACTCACGGCAACTTCCGGAATTACTGACTTTGAGATTGCTTTTATGTTTATCTGATTTTTTTTCTCAGAAGAATTTCAGGGAGTAGAAAGACTGCTGTACTGGTAACTGACACTTGAGTGCACGGATACAGAGGGAAGGCAGCTTGTCTCAGTAACGGGAGCCAGAGCTCTGACCAGGCTTCCTGGTGTTTCCATTGGTTCTACCCCACCGCCAGGCACCTTCCTGCCACATTCACTCCCCTCTCTGCCACCCTAGAGACACTTCGAAACCAGCACCTTAACTGCCCAGATTCAATGGTCTTATTGCCTTACTGGCTCTCCTTCATATATGTATGTACAATTTACTACATATATATGTATACACATGCGTATGTATGTGTATATATGTACACATATATGTATACATGTGTGTGTATGTATATATATATGTATATAATGTATATGTTTATTAAAAAAATTTTTTTTAATGTTTAGAACGGAGACACAGAATCAGAAGCAGTCTCCAGGCTCTGAGCTGTCAGCACAGAGCCAATGCAGGGCTTGAATGCACGAACAATGAGATCATGACCTGAGCCAAAGTCAGACACTCAACTGACCGAGCAGCCTAGGCACCCCTATTTATTTTTTCAGAGAGAGAGAGAGAGAGAGAGAGAGAGAGAGAGAGAGAGAACGAGAACAAGAGGAAGAGAGGTGGAGAGAGAGAATCCCAAGCAGGCTCTGCCCTGTCAGCACGAAGCCGGATGCGGGGCTTGATCTCACGAACTGTGAGATCATGACCTGAGCCAAAACCAAGGGTTGAACACTTAACTGATTGAGACACCCAGGCGCCCCCTGTCTCTCCTTTTTAATAAGCCACAACTACTACCAACTTAGTAAACGTAGGGCCCCGCTGACTTCCAGATTGGCCCAGAAGCTCCTGTCGCACTGAATGGCACGCAGGGTGTGTATGGGGGTGGGGCACAGTTGCTTATTGGGCACACAGCTCAGGATTCCTGTCTTCTGGCCCTGTGGACAGCGGCTGGGGCAGTGCCCTTGTCCAGGGCTTTCTGAGCCATTCAAGGAAACCTTAGGTTCCACATTCTGTCCCCTCCTGGGCAGACTCAGCTGGGCCCTCGATAGCTCTTTGCTGTTTCATAGGGAGGGCTGCATTTGCAGGGGAACGATAGGACCCCTGGAAGGAAGGCCCTTACAGCAGACCACTCTATCCAGCTGGAGCCTGATGAACTATCCTGCATGGTCAAAGGATATGGAAGCTTCCCTCCCTGTTCCACCTACTCGGAACAAAACCCACAAGCATGTGGGTGATGATAAACAGTCAGCATGTGTTACTTGGGGTGCTTTGTGTTTACACTGGCCACCGGAAGATGTAAGCCAACACAAGGGAAGAACAGAAGGCCATGGTCCATCCTTTGTGGTCCTTCCGTTTATTCGGCAAGTATTTACTGAGCACCTGTGGGGTGCAGAGTGGTGTTCTAGGTATTGGAGATTTCATTTGGGGCAGTTGTGGCCATGCCCTTGTGGAGTCCTCTGACTGGAGGGACGTGGACAAGGGCTGATCTCAATGAGGGGGTGTGGTAAATGCAGTGGGTGCACCCCAGAAGCATGGCAGCCCACGTGGTCTTTTAGGGTGGGGTTGCTCACGGGCTCTTGACTGAAGGGGTGAGTAGAGGCTGCAATCCAGTCCACACTCCATGCCAGACACACGCTGCCTTAGAGAAGGGGAGCCTTCCTGTACAGAAAGGCCCCCGGGAACCAGCAGGGACCTTGATTGGAAAGACCCCTGACCTGGATTTGTGGGGCAAGGGAGAGCTTGGAAGGAAACATCGGAACTGAGACTTGAAAGATGACTAAGGCTTAGCCAAGGGGAGCAGAGGAGAGGTGGGAAGGAACATTTTGCGCAGAGTCCTAATTGCCAGCACTGGGATGGTGCTTATTACCGTGTGCCGGGAGCTGGGCTGAATGCTTTGAATTGATCCTCGTAAGAGGAATTTGCCTGTGGAACAGCACAGAAGTGGAAGAAAACACGGTGTTTTTCGGACTCTGAAAGACATTCATTGTGGGTAGAGCTTGGAGTTCAGAGGGAAAGGAGTTCCGTGAAGGAACATCAGCCGTGATGGCTGATGATTGCAGCTAATTACACTTGCACTGCACTTGCTACATGCTAGGTAACCTGAACGCGGAGTGCACAGCGACTCCTTTTTAGCCTTCACGGCAACTATACGAGGCGAATATTATTTTACCCTCCTCCTGCAGATGCAGATGAGACCAGGGAGATTCGAGTGACCAGCCCCAGGCTCCTCTGTAGAATGGAAGAGACAGATTCGCACGAAGGCACTAGGTTCCGATCCCCACCCTGCCTGTCCAGGAGGAGCTCGAGATGGAGACAGGCCGTCCGGCAAGAGTTGACCGGGCAGCAGAGAGGAGGGAGAGCCCGGCACCAGACAGGATGACAGATCTCCGCAAGGGCGGGGTGGGGGTGGGGAAGCACTGTAGCTCTGTGGACACGGACAGGCCACGTGGTGCCGGTTCGAGTCCTTTCCAACAGCCAAGGGAAAATGACTAAGTTACCTCGCTTATTTTTATCCACAATCCCATGACCGCTGAATGTAGTATTTCCACTGGAGCAGTGGAGGAGGAAATGAGTCCCAAGGAAGGTAACTTTACTCTAAGAGAACAGATCCTCATTCTGGAAACTCCTTTGTTCTTTTGTTCATTCGTTCAACAGCCATTTATCGAGCATCGACATTCCGCTAGGCAGGATGGGTAACACACGAGGCACATTCCCTGACCCCAAGTGGACGAGGACTTTAAAAGTTAAAGCGGTCAGGGGCGCCTGGGTGGCTCAGCTGGCTAAGCGTCCGACTTCAGCTCAGGTCATGATCTCAAGGTTTGTGCGTTCAAACCCTGCCAGTGGGCTCTGTGCTGACAGCTCAGAGCCTGGAACGTTCTTTGGATTCTGTGTCTCCCCCTCTCTCTGCCCCTCCCATGCTCACGCTCTGTCTCTGTCTCAAAAGTAAATAAAATAAGAAGAAGAAGAAGAGGGGCGCCTGGGTGGCTCAGTCGGTTGAGCGTCCGACTTCAGCTCAGGTCATGATCTTGCAGTCTGTGAGTGAGTTCGAGCCCCGCGTCGGGCTCTGTGCTGACAGCTCACAGCCTGGAGCCTGCTTTGGATTCTGTGTCTCCCCTTCTCTCTGCCCCTCCCCTACTCTTGCTCTCTCTCTCTCTCTCTCTCTCTCTCTCTCAAATCTAAGCATTTTAAAAAATTAAAAAAAAATTAAACCAGCGTGGGGATTTAAAACCATGTCTGCAAAATCTTTGACACTCACATGGTTGAGAGAGACGGGGTCTGTGACTACCTCCTCCTGGATTCTGGGCTGAGCTTAGTGACTCCCTGGTAGCCCAAAGAATGCAGTGAAAGCACTGGGCTTCTGAAGCCAGCTCCAGAAAAAGGCCGGACGGCTATCCTTCACTCTGAGAGAAGCCAGCTGCCAAGGAGTCTGGCTAGCCAGCTCCGGCCACGCGTGGGCACTTCGGTCGGCCGATCCGGCCGATCTCCCGGTCAGCAGCCAGCGACATCTGCCAGCCTGGTGAGTCAGCCATCGTTTGCACGCCCAGCCCCAGTCTGGCCTTTCGAGGACCGCAGCCCCAGCCAACATCCCACGGCAACGTCGCGAGGACCCCCCCAGCGAGGGCTGCCAGCCCGGCCTCTCCCATGTTCCTAGTCCACAGAGGTGTGAGCGGAAGAAGGTGGTGATGACATTGGAGACGGTGTGATTCATCGGGTAGACGTCGTCCCCGGGACCCAGGGGAGCAGCGCCCAGTGGAGACAGGGCTCGAGCCCTGAGAGAGGAAACTGGTTGGACAGCGACAGTCAAAATTCCAGCTGCGTCTCCGCTTGTATCGCTAATCGGTCCTTGGGAAGGAGGGGGCAGGCGCCAGCCGGAGACGTGAAATGGGCAGCTTAATAAAGAGGCCTGAGTTGGAGCTGACGTCTGCCGCTCCACACGCACCTGTACACACGCACCCAGAGGCCGTGCGGGGGCCTGATTAACGGGGAGTTGCAGGCGTCGCTAATGGAGCCTCCTGTTCTCCGTCCTTAAGCTGGTAATGAATGGTGTTCCCCGCTCTATTTGGGTCTGGCGCCCTGATGAAGCGCACGGAAGTGTCTGCGGTGGCCTTGCCGAACGCTCGGCCGTGTAGTAGTTGCGGTGGCAGATGGGGGCGGGGGGGGGGGGGGGAACCGAGATGAGCCAAAGCATGCTGCTCAGAGCCCCCGTCACGCGCTGCGGTAGTTGGAGGCCAGCAGGAAAGGTGATGGTGAGCGCGGTGGGTGTGGGCCCCGGCCTGGGAGCGTTTCCTATCAGAGACATTGCCTTCCTATGTGCGGGGGGGGGGGGGGGGGGGGGCTCCCCTTTGCTCAGCCCTTCCCGCGGCTAGGCCGTGGGAAGCCTTCCTTTGTCTTCATGGAAGACGGAGTGGTGGTGGATAGCACGTCCCCACTGTCACCCTCACCCCGCAGGACAGGAGCAGGGAGGGCACAGTCTGCTTATTGTTGCAGGAAGAGCAGAATCTCTTCCCCACTAGCACCGGCCTTGCCCCTCCCCTTCATCCGTCACTCATGGCAGCAGACAGGATGCCTTCACCAGAAAGCTCTCCTGGCCGCTCTCGGGATTACTTCCGAGAGGCAAGGTGCTCCCGGTGAGTCTCCTCTCTTAATTAACGTTTCTCATTTTTAGTCAGTTTGCAATGAAAGCACTTCACCCCTGGGCTGTCCAAGATGTTAGCTGTCCGTGCATTCTTGCAGAGACCCACAGGAGCAATTTTCAACCCCATTTAACCCGCGGAACAGCTGTCGTAAGAATTGGGGCAGGATCTTCTTCCCCCACAGGGCCCGAGTGACAGAAACTTGATGCACGTTCCGAGTTGATACTCTGCCTGGGCCCCCAGGGAAGCCCGGTGTCGCGCGGAGGGGAGTCCCAGGACCCTTCGTGAGGCGACTCTCCTCCTGCCGGAGCTCTGTCTGGATTTTCAAAGACACCCCGTCATTGGTGCCATCTCTCCCCTGAGCTGGAGGCTGGCTCTGCGAGGCACATCGGCCCCGGAAGGTTCTCGCCTGCTCTGCTGTGGAGTCCCACGTGCACTTAGCAGAGCTCGTGTTTATTGTTGAAGCTGAGTGGGGGTGTGTGTGTGGGGGGGGGGGGTGGAGTGGAGGGCGGCCCAGGGCCCAGCTCAGCGGGGCAGGTTCTGTTTAGGGAGCACCTGCTGGGGAGGTCCTGGCATCCCTGTGTCATCTGCCATGCCCTGTTGACGCAAGGTCCCTGCTGAGGCCAGTAGCTGGTCCACATGTTTTTGTTACTTTTTTTAAGTTTAGTTGACACACGATGTTAAGTTAGTTTCAGGTGTACAACAGGGCGATTTGACAATGGGGTGTGGTGCTGTGCTCACCTGTGAAGCCACCATCCGTCCCTATACAACGCTATTGCGGTACCATCGACCGCCTTCCCTATGCGGTGCCTTTCGCCCCTTGATTCTTCATTTCACGACTGGAAACCTGTACCTCCCGCTCCCCTGCACCCCTTTAGCTCATCCTCCACCCCTCCGCTCTGGCAACCTCCCCATCCTCCTTTATCAGACACGTTCTAAGAGACCGTGGCCTCAAACCAACCTTTGTCACCATCTTGTTAAGCTCTGTAAGCATAAAAAAACCCACGGACAACTTGGTCACCGCTCCAGGTTCTCAACAGCCTGAAGATCATATTTCTTAGACCTTAAAGATACTTTGGGTCAGCCCGTGCATTTCCCAGATGAGGACTCGGGGGCTTTGAGAGGTTACTTGCTTTGCCTGAGGATACACAACTGGTCGGTACAGAGCTCGGAGGACCCACCGCCTCCCCTCCAGGTTTCCTGCTCTTAAATCGGTATTTCATCGGCACTCTCTTGCTTTATCTGAAAACAGTGCCTGCAAGTGGGTTTAACGCAGGGTTTCCACATAATTCTTCGTGGCGGGGGCTGACCTGGGCTTTGTGGACGCTTAGCAGCCTCTCGGTCCTCTACCCATCAGGTGTCAGGAACGACTCTTTCCCCACCCAGATGTGAGAAGCAAAAACGTCTCTAGGCTTTGCCAAATGTTCCGTGTGGGGCTGAGATGTTTCCAGGTTAGAGTTAGTGTATTTTTTTTTAATGTTTATTTGTATTTGAGAGACCGTGGCCTCGCGGGGAGGGGAGGAGAGGCTGGTGGGGTGAGGGAACGGTTAGAGGAAGGCGGTAGGATATTTGGTCTGTATGGGAACCACTTGCTATAGACATTCTTGTATAAAAACCTTGTATCCAAAATCCATAAAGGACTCAAAATTCACTAATAACAAAACAAACAACCATTTTAGAAGGTGGGCAAGAGATTTGGAGAGACACTAAACCAAAGAAGATCTACAGATGACAAGACCGTGAAAAGATGCTCAACGTCATTAGTTGTAGGAAAACGCAGGTGGACACGAAGTGAGATACCACTGCTCTGCTGTAAGAACGGCTCAGATGGAAAAGACGGACCGTGCCAGGCGTTGGTGAGGATGCGGAAGTCCCAGAGCTCTGGCACGCAGCTGACAGGAATGAAGAATGGTCCGGCCGCTTCCGAAAATGGTTGGGCAGTTCCTTGAAATGTGAAACATACACCTGCCGTGTGCATCAGCCTTTCCACCCGTAGGTATTTACCCAAGACAGATGAAAGCGTGTGTCCGTGGCAGCTTTAACTGTCGTAGCCCCAACTGGGAACAGCCCGGATCTCCAACAGCCACTGCTTTTTGGACATTGCTTTGTGAATGAGAAGTTTTCCAAACCTGCCAGCGAATCAGGTTTAGTTAGAGAAGGGAGTCAGACTGAGAGCATCTGATTGGGTCCAGATACTGAGTTGCCTTCTGAATGTGTCACAGTATCACTAGAGTAAGTCAGGTGACACTTGTGTTCTTTTGGGCCATGGAGTTTGGCAGTGGGGTTGGTAATCTTTCTTCTTTAGGTCCCCTCTGGGCAGTTTTAATGTGGTGCTTGGTGATGATGAGTTCTTTAAACTTCAGGGTTTAAAAGATGACACCTAGCTTCAAAGACTGGCTCCATTAAAGCATTCTATTTATGCCAACATTACAACATTTAGGGAGTAAAGATGTACTTGGTCACTGTGATCTCTCTGAAAGATGGGAGGCCAGATGCCCTTGTGGCTAGAATTCTTCCCTACGAGTCACGAGTGGAAGCCAAGGAAAGAAATTGTTTCAAGGGAGGGCGGAGTGATCAATTCCTGCCCCCGAAGTAGCCAAGAGTCCTGTGATGTGTGTGGGTGGGTTGAGACTTGGTCTAGAATCCATTTTTTAATTTAATCTTCTTTTGAGCTCCTTATAGGTGTTGGGCATTGAGGTCCACACAGGAGGTAAGACATGGTCCAGTCTTGTCTTTAGAGATGCTAACGGTCTAGAGAAGAGAAAGATCGATCAGTGCACAAGGACAGTCCAGAATGAGGCACACCATAGTGGAGGGTGGGCTTCTGATGCTGTGAGCATAGCATGCAGACCAGATCCTTAATGAAGAGGGAAGTGGGGGTTGGTCAGGAGACTCCTCAGCATTCCTCCTAGATATCTTAGCTCAGTGCTCAGTGTTCTAGCATGAAGGCCAAAGGCGACTAGGAAAAGATCTAGTTCTTGCTGTCAGAGATTTTCGTCTAGCTGAAATAAAGTCAGTATGCATAGGATTAAGATAGCCGTGTGTTGGTAGTGATATAATGTGTTGGAAACAATACTGCCGTGAATGTCAAGAGAAACTGATTCCAGCCTGGGATCTGCTCCTAGGTGGCTCTTGACCCCAGATAAGTCGCTTACTTGGGTCTCTTGGCCTCAGTCTTCTTAATTCTGAAAAGAGAAGCCTGGATAACAGGGTAGGATATGTCCGGTCCATTCCAGCCCTCTCTGTGCTGTGAGTGTATCAAGGGGAGATCTGGGGAGATCTTGACCATTTTATTCTCACTGGAAAGATCTGCTGGCAGTGAAGCTGTTGACGAGAAGAAGCGCGGTCCGTTATTAGGTTGGGCAAACTGTGGGAATCAGGGATTTTTAAAGTTCCGGAAGCCACTTTGTGGGAATCCTATTTAAAGCTGAAGCAAAGTGTGAGTCTTACTGCTGGAACCAAGGGCATTAGTCCCTGCGGCCTCTGTCCTTCAGCAACTCCTTTTTGATGATGTGGTCTTGGACTGGTGCCGGGTTCCTGACCGTTATCAAGAGGGGACCTGTGCCCCGGATCTAGAGCAGCTAGCATGTTTTGTCTTGTCCTGGCGCCTTCTCTCCTGGCACGTAGGAGTAGCCAGTGCCACCTATCCCATGATTGGGAAGGCATTTTCTCTTGTCGCCTCTTTCTTTCTTAATTCCTCCTGATACATCAAGACACGTGCTCCTGATCTAAGAGTGTCCCAACAATGCACGGCAGTGTTCTTGGAAAGAAAAACATAAATAAGGAACTTGTGCAGAATTGGAGGAATCGAATGCACGTCCTTTTCTCTGCCCCATCCGGTACTACCTGAATGCCTCCTTTGATGTGTGGGGCTCCTTTCCTGGAGCAGGACCTGGGTGACTGCAGGCCCACCGGGCAGCTTTTTGCAAGTGCGTGTTTTGTCAGATGGGTTTCAAACTCGGCGTTGTCTTTATAAAGCGTGTGAAGGGTGGGAAGACTTTCCAGACTGGGGTAGCAGCAGTGTATTGTTTCTGCTCTCATTTATTTTTTTTTTTAATGTTTACTTATTTATTTTGAGAGAGAGAGAGAGAGAGAATATCCCAAGCAGGCTCTGCACAGTCAGCACAGAGCCCGATGTGGGGCTCGAACTCATAAATGTGAGATCGTGACCTGAGCCAAAATCAAGAGTCAGATGCTTAGCTGAGCCACCCAGGCGCCCCTCTGCTGTCCTTTTTTTTTTTTTTTTTTTTTTTAATGTTCATTTTTGAGAGACGGAGAGTGGGCAGGGGAGGGGCAGAGAGAGAGGGAGACACAGAAACCGAAGCAGGCTCCAGGCTCTGAGCTCTCAACACAGAGCCCGACGCGGGGCTTGAACTCACGGACCCCGAGATCATGACCTGAGCCGAAGTCGGACGCTTAACCCATTGAGCCACCCAGGCGCCTCTGTCCTTTCTCTGTCTGGACTCCAGATCTTTCCGCACTCCCATTTGCTACCCTAAATTCCATGTACTGGGTTTAACAGCGTGCTTGCCGGATTATTCCTTGTTTTCCCCCACACGGTGTCTACTTGTCATCCCCGTTACTCCAAAGAATTCCTCCTCTCACTTCCACATCTTCCCAATTGAAATTTGACTTCCCAAGACCCCTTCAGGGGAAAAGACAGATCTAATTGTCAGACTTGATGCCCGTGCATAGTTTGACCAGAAAGTAATGGGAAGGCTAGATGAGAGAATAATCCGAAAGCTGTGTGGGGACATACTCTGTTGGGCCACCCCTAATTTTCATGTCCTCGTAATTGGCTAGTTACCAGTTATTTTCCAAACAAAAAGTTGGCTAACACAAAGGGTTATGACAGGCCTGCCTGAGTAATTGCAGTAAAAACAAAAAGCCTTTTGTGACGATGGGTGTGACATCTTTCGGTCACCAACACCATTGTGCTTTTTGCACAAGAGGGACAATTCCTTGATAAGGCTTTATGCCGTATGAAGTAGCCCGGCAATTACTGTCTCTGTGGAATAAAACAGGTAATTGAGACTCGGCAAGTAGAGTGCCCAAGGTCATGCCTATAATAAGGGATGAGACTGAACTTCAAGTTCCGATCTTCAGACTTCATGGCAAGTCCGGTATGTCTTCCGTGACCCGTATGCATTTCTATGTGTTTGCTGTGAATGGAACTTTTCTCATTTACCTGTGAGCTTCTCTTGTCAGATTAAAAAGAAATTAGCACTTTATTGGTGGTAGGTCTTATGAAATGGTAGCAAAAATCTGAGGGACTTCTCCGTCCCCCTTTTACCTGAAAAAACATTTCAGAAGGGAAGAGGGGAGGGGACAGAGCGCTCCCATCAGTTTCCTTCCGGCCCTGCCGTGTCAGGGGTCATGGGCTGGACCGTGCTGATGACCCTTAGACTCAAGTGTTTTCTTTGGAGGGCCCAACAGATAGGGGGAGGTCCTTCTCCTGTGTCACAGTACTCACCCCGACCCCAGCACAAATAACACCACACCGTAAACACTCAGGTCCCAAATTCATCTCCTTTGGAGACCGGAGGCTTTGTTACTTACACCAAAGAAGTCTTCAGGCAGACCCATCTCAATGTGTGTTTTCATCTTGACTTAAATCCAACTCTCCTTGTTTCCTTCTCCATCAAACCGCACCCCCCTTGCCTTTCTGTCAAGGGGTGATGGACAATAGATGGTAGCAACGGTTTCTATGGTAACAGCATCTGAGTCATCTCCTTGGAAACCGGCATAAAGACTTTCCATCTCCAGACCAGCTCAGTGCAACTTGGAAGGCCTTTGTTCCCATGAATGTATCAGCATGGGGGAGCAAACTCTCCCGGGCTCTGGCCACTGCAGTTTCCTTTGGCTCCTGATGCCCATGGCAGTTTGGGTATAGAGTTGGATTCAACCAAACGTGGGGGTTGGTGGGTCCTGGGGTGCTTTTCCCAGCCCAGCCCATGTCCGGGCTGCATTGTCTTTGGTCCAACACCAGATACCCAGCAGACTGAGCCAGTAAACCTCTTACGTTTTGAAATGCCCAGATGACTCAACCAAGTCTCCCACAGTGGCCAGCAATGAATCGGAATAAAGCAATAATGCATCTGAACACAGATGAGCTGGATATTTTGGCATGGTCTTGAAGAGAATCCTGAAATAGGGCACCATGGGATAGCTTGTAAGAGTCCCTTTCCTTACGGTGTCCTTCAAATGGAGCAGTTTTGTTCCTCAAGTGAAAGCAGAATGGTTTCCAGCAGCTAAGAGGATTAATTCTCTTGTCATCATCCACACCAAGTAACCATCACAAACGCTTTCATTGTGCTTCTTATTTTATAGATCATTTTCACACGCAGGAGCTCAATTAATCATTTATTCAATTGTCAATACGTGTTAATTTGAAACTTACTATGTGTCGCATAATTGTGTTAGGAGCTTGGGGCACGATCGTGAGGAAAAAAAAAAAAAATACACAGTCCCTGCCCCGATGAAGTGTACAGATAAGAGAATCAAGGGCTAATCAGATCATCGCACACATGTGAACATTCAACCACATTCCGCCAAAGGAGCAGGTCCGTGGGCTGAGTCTTGGGAGAGAGGGATTTGACCAACTGGAGACCTCTTCCTGGAAGAGGTGATGGTCATGCTGACACCCGATCAGCAGTGCCCCTTGCAGATGAGGAAGTGAAGGCCTGCAGGGGGAAGTGACTCCCCCAGCCCCCGCCCCGTTCACACCAACTGCTGACTGACAGTCCAGGGGTCCGATCCCAGGCTCTGTCTGTCCCCTCCTGCTGACTCCCCGAGCACAGCCTAGGGTCAGTCTCGGGCCTGATAGCCAAGGAGGTGTTCTCCCATTTCCTCCCCGGGTTCTGCCCACCGTTTCAGGCCTGGGCCTGTTGCCCATTTGCTCGGGGGGACGATTGTAGGAATTTTCTCTTTACGTGGACATTCTCCTCCAAGGTGGTAACTGATGAAGGCAGCTTGCCTGGCCCTGTGGACCTCGAACCACAGGACTCCGAGGCTCAAAGTTTTGTTTTCTCCCAGCCCCCTTAGGAAGGGATAGAGGTAAGAATATCCTCTGGTGGAGGGTGATGGGCCTTAGGACAGTTCGTACCAACATCTAGGAGCAAAGCATCTGTACCGAGCAGCTCTGTCTCATTTATCCGCGGGCTCTTCCGCCTTCCCTAGGGTTCCCTCCACCCTTCCGTTGTGGAAGGGTGGGGAGGAGTGTGCCGTGTCCTCGGAGGAGTGGAGCGGCCTCCACTGTCTCTGGAAAGGAGGGGGCGAGGCACGTGGAAGGGCACCACCCCCAGGGCCCTGATGGCTGTGCAGAATGTCCAGATTTAGACTTCTGCCTGCTTGTTACGTTTTTTAAAACCCGAGAATGTAAATGTGGTTAATGCCGTCCCCCTGCTCTGGTTGCTGGGTGTGTAAAGCGGGTCAGGGTAGTCCTGCCCCCCTCCTTCTGCCTATCATGGTGTCCTTCCTCCTTTTCTGTGGACACCACCGTCAGCCAGAGATCTCTGTCTTGAGTGCTCATAACTCCGATCTGAGCTTCCTTCTGCTTTCCTGCCTCCGCTTCCCAAACCCCTCAGAGCCCTGCCAGACTCCCTTCATCTCAGGGTCTCTTTCTGCTTCCGGCAAATTCTTTGAAGGCCCCAGGGGGCTGCCCTGCCTGTCCTGCCAAGGGGAAGTGATTTGGTGGTGTCCCAGTACCCTGTAAGTTCATTAGCATTAGATCAGCTAATACACTTGGCTGAGGACCTGTGTGAATATAGATATTCTGAGGAAAGCAATATGGCGCCATGTTGTCTGTGACCAAGACCATTCTCCCCAGTAGGCCCTCTCAGCTCATGTTCTGCTGTGTCTCTAACATTGTCCCTCACTTCCTCAAATTCCCATCGCCCTTGCTCCCCATGCCAGTCACTCGGCATCTTTTCCTACAGAAGGTACTGTGACTGAATTAGTTGTTCATATGTCCTTGTCTTGTTCTTCTAGAAACATGATTCTATGTGCTGCAGCGACTGTTTTCTCGTATGTTGGCATCTCTTGTAGCCGTGCTACTTAACCCGGTAGCTGCTGGCCACGCGAGGCAGTGGAAGTTTAACGTAGAGGTGCACCTGGGTGGCTCAGTCAGTTGGGGATCTGACTTCGGCTTAGGTTGTGATCTCACAGTTGGTGGGTTCGAGCCCCGCGTCAGTCTCTCCGCTGTCATCCTGGATCCTGCTTCGGATCCCCTGTCTCCTTCTCTTTGCACCTTCCCTGCTTGCGCTCACTCTCAAAAGTGAAAAATATACACATTAAAAAAATTAACATAGAATAAAATAAAGAACACAGTTCTTTGGTTGGACTACCCACATTTCGAAAGCTTAGTAGTCATATGTGGCCAGGAGCTGGTGTGTTGGACAACACAGATCTGGAACATTTTCATCATTCTAGAAAGTTCTATCAGACAGTTCTGTTCCATAACACCTGGCACATATCAACACCTGATTGCCCCCAACAAATATTTCCTGTGGAGGAAATAACAAGGATTAAGAAAGGCTATTTCTCATGGGTGAAGCTGATAGCAGTTACAGTTATGGGGGAAACCTGGTATTTTGCCCTGTCACCATTAAGAATTGTCAGAACAGAGCTTAGCATTTCCTTAATCCTGGTCTCCCTAGCTAAAATGGTGTTATCCTTGTCTTTTGTGAGGCTGAGATCTGAGGAAATGTCACCATCTTCGTGGATGTAATTTTGAGACAGTTCAGTTTCTCTACCATGAACAAACTGATCTTACGTTTTTAAATAGAGACATTGATTTTTATTTTCCAAGCCAAATTTTTAATAAACGTTTTTGCTGACACAGACAAGTAGTTGAAGATTTGTCTTTTTTTTTTTTTTTTTTAATGCACAAACCCAGAAAATAAGCAGGCCTCTCCTGTTCCAAGGAAATAATTCCTGTCTTGGGGAGACCATGTCCACTCCTACAGAAGCCCCTTCAAGGTTGAGGAGGGAAAGGGGAAGGTGGTAAGATTCCAGGATTCTGCAACTGTGTGATTTGGGGCAACTTGGCTTTCTATTCATAAGATGTGAGTGTGTGTGTATTTCTTTTAAGTTTATTTTGAAAGAGAGAGTGTGTGCACGTCGGGGGGAGGGGCAGGGAGAGACAGGGAGAGAGAGAATCCCAAACAGCGCTCCCTCCCACCAACCATGGGATCATTACCTGAGCCAAAATCGAGAGTCAAATGCTTAACCAACTGAGCCACCCAGGCGCCCCTATAAAATGTATATTGAGAGCCACTTTCTTCTCACGAAATGTTTGTGTCATCGTCTCTAAATATTTTTAAGTTAGCACCTCATAGGGTTGGGATTTCTGGTGACCCACAGCAGCTTAGCAGGGTGCCACTGGCTGGGAACGACATGTCCTCATGGGTATGAATGGACAAACACGAGAGCTACCCCCCTCCATGCTGCCCCTAACAAGTGTTGATGATTTGAAAATCACCTGAATGTTCAAGCCGATGGAGTCCTCTCCTTAAGATTTCACAGTGTAGAGAAACCACTCTGGGCCTCCTTGCTTTTTTTTTTTTTTTTTTTTTTGGACCTTGAAAGAGGAAACCAGTTGTTGCTGAGATGCACACGTGAGAATTGCAGTCGAAGGCACTGGCTTTGAAGTAGGCTCTAGGGAAGGGAGCCGACAGGGGCCCAGCAGGGCTCCTGGCGGGTGACTCGGAGCATGGGAAGCTGGGACCTGGGAGGCTCCACCCCACCTTGCTGGCTAGGACGAGGCAAACGTGTTGGTCATCTCACAGTCAGGGACAGAGAATCTTCATGAATGTGTTTTCTGCAGTGGCTGGCATGTCCCAAGAGGCTGGGATTGATGTGTGGTTACGAAGGAGAAGGGACCATGAGGATAGTATGTTCTAAATCACAAACTGCTATAGTACTTTCTAGCATACCGCAGTTGACCATACACTGCAGGCTATAAACTAGAGCCCACCGTAAAGCGGGGATAGGCAAGGCATTTGGCCAACAAAATCTGTGGTGTGAGTAGTGTCCTCCTCTCTCTCTCTCTCTCTCTCTCTCTCTCTCTCTCTTTTTTAAAATATGTTTAATGTTTCTTTTATTTTTGAGAGGGAGAGAGACGGCATGAGCAGGCGAGGGGGGAGACCCAGGATCAGAAGCAGGCTCCAGGCTCTGAGCTGTCAGCACAGAGCCCGGTGCGGGGCTTGAACTCACGAACCGCAAGATCATGACCTGAGCCGAAGTCAGTGCTTAACCGACTGAGCCACCCAGGCGCCCCTCCTCCTCCGTTGGCAGATAAAGGGACTGAAGTAGGTCACATAGCTGGTAGACGCCCCATCCGGGATTTGGATCCGGATCTTCCTCCAAGCCCATATTCTCTGCAGTATCCCTGCTTCCTCTCCAAAGAGGCTCTTTGTGGCCATTTCAGTTGGGACAGTCAATGATGCTGTCAGAATGCCTTTCTTCAAAAGGCCCTTTAAAAAGCTGTTAGAGCGCCAGGAATAGTACAGATTGAATGTGCTCATCAGTTGCACACATTTACATCTCCCTTGGGGTGTGGAATCAGGAGGGTTAATTAGCGTCTGTCAGGCTGTTCTCAAGCACTGGGAAGGGCTCGAGATCACCTTGAGGAGCCGTTTTTGTGGTGGCTTCCAGAGTTTATGTTATAGATTGGTCACTTTTTTTTCTTTTTAATTTTTGAGAGAGAGAGAAAGAGGGAGACACAGAATCCGAAGCACGCTCCAGGCTCCAAGCCGTCAGCACAGAGCCCGACATGGGGTTCGAACCCACGAGCCGCGAGATCATGACCTGAGCCAGAGTCGGATGCTTAAGTGACTGAGCCACCCAGGCGCCCCTAGATTGGTCACTTCCCTCCCCCCGCCCCCAGCCTCTCCGGGAGCTTTTAAGGACAGTGGCTCGAACTCTGGAAGCTGGGATCTGCATCTTTTCTGTGCTGGCCTTGGCCCCACTGAGGTGAGCCCCCCAGACCCTTCCCCAAACTGTTCTCTCTCCTCCCCTCAGCTCCTTTTACTGTTTTGTGCTGAGAAACCTCAGTGGCTGGCCTCAGGGATTTCAGGTATGAGTCATTTGCTGAAGATGATTTTGGTTTTTTTTACAGGATAGATCATGAATTTCTCAGCGCTACCCACATTTTCTGATTTCCTCTTTCCCTGACCTTCTGTTGCTGTGTGTAAGGTGCTGATCAGGACAGCCGTCCCGCCGATACGCGAGCTGCAGTCCTGGCTGCAGAATGAACAAGGTCAGGTAGATTCTTTGGGGAAGGACCGCGGTGGCATCGTAAACTCAATGCGTGACCTGTCTCACGCGCAAGAGAAACCCTGAAAACGAACCTGTACCACTTGATTATTTTCTGTGTGAGCAAGCTAGCCCAGACGCTCATGGTAGGAATATGGTGAATGAGGCTCGAATACGTCGGAATAGAGGTGAGACTGAGGAAATAGCATTGGCCGTAGCAGTCCAGCGTGGACAGACCGCGTCTGGCATCATGGCAGAGCATCGGGCTGGTGGTTCCTCTGTCGTTGTCCTTACTTTGGCTTCGGGGCTGAACTTAACCTCCCAATGGATCTCGTTCCCTTCAAAAAGGTCTATTATATTCTATCACCTGTGAGTCGTTGGGATTTTCGTTTGTTGGCCAAACAACCACATTGATGTGGACCCTGTTTGATGGACTGTTGCCTCTCTGACCTGACTACGTAAATAACCGTCTTTGAACACCAGCTTTGCGTGTCTTACTGGGCCACTCTTCCTCCTTCACCTCTCTGCTTTCCTTCCTCCTCTTACACACAAGACACACACACACACACACACACACACACACACACACACACACACACAATGTGTGGCTTGTTATATGGAGTACCAGTGTCTCTTAAGAATAGAGTGGTTGATGATGTAAAAGTCACTTCTCGTGGAATCTTAGGATCCCGCATGCATTTGGTCTGGATTGGGGATTTTGTAAGCCAGGTGCTTACAGCAGTTTGTCCATGAGTCCCTCATTCAGGAAATGGCTTGTTTTAGATGATCTCTTAATGATTCCAGGCCTGCTGGTGATATAATACCTTCTAAGCATCTTCTCCTTCTAGGGTGTTCTCCTCTTGCTTCAGATGATTCCCAGGTGAAACTGACTTTGGCTTGGACCTTTCCCAAGGGCGGGTCAGAAAGTTTGGGTGTTGGAGGGGAATGGGCCTCTGTGGATGGGAGATAGGGGCACTGAAAGGGCAGGGGAAACATCAAAGATGATAAACTCTTGGTTTATGGTACAGCTTCCCCTATTTAGGCCTTGGATCTGTGACAGATGCCACAGAAGCTTCTGGTTGGAGGAGTATTTAGAGAGGGAGCTCTGGCTGGAACTTGATGGAAGCCAGGGCATTGACATGTTGGGAGGACAGGGGAAGCCGGTGGGTCTCTGTTCACATGCGTGTGTGATTGTTTAAGTGCCACCGGAGACAGCTCCTGGGCAGTAAGAAAGCCAGGTTCACGTCTGGCACACACGTAAAAACTGTCAAAGGCCACGTCGTCTGTAGTGATGTGGTGTGGAGGCCGTAGCAGAGGGGAGGTGGCCATTGGCTCGTGTAGGATCTTGAGGCCTAGACGCCATTTTAGTGCCTTGGATCGCCATGATCGTAACCCCTGATTTCTGGGGCCGACATGGCCATTTGTCTCTTCGGATTTTCTCCACTGGCCGTAGATGTTTCTGTTTTTTATCTAAATTTCAGAGAGGCCATCTCTGCCTTTAAGCAACGCCATTAATCAAATGTACCAGATTTATTGCTTTTTAAAAATTTTTTTTTATTTTTTGTTTTTGAGAGAGAGAATAAGTGGGGTAGGGGCAGAGAGAGGGAGACACAGAATCTGAGCAGGCTCCAGGCTCTGAGCCGTCAGCACAGAGCCTGACGTGGGGCTCAAACTCACGAACCGTGAGATCGTGACCTGAGCCGAAGTCGGATGCTTAACCCACTGAGCCACGCAGGGGCCCCGGTTATTTATTTATTTTTTTTGAAGTAAGCTCCACACCCAACATGGGACTCAAACTCCCCACCCCAAGATTACGAGTCTCCTGCTCTACCGACTGAGGCAGCCAGGCACCCCGCTTTGTTTTGACTATTAAAAAAATTGACCACGAACTGTCCCCTGGCTAAATGTTGAGCCTTATTTCTGACCACACCTCTGTGCTCACTTCCTCCAGATGCACAGGGCCAGTCGCATTTCCCGAACACTGAGTTGGTATCTGGGGGCTTCCGCACGTGCTCTTGTCCCCCAGTCTCCTCCAGCCCTCCTCTTCTTGTCCCCCTGGGCACCCCTTATCACCCTTCCACTTTATCACACAGCGTTTGTAACACTGAATTCGAATGATCAGACACCTAGCTTTTCTCCTCTGTGAGCCCGGTAAGAGCAGAACCACGTCTTTTAAGTTTCTGTCTTGTGGAACCGTCACTCCTTACCGCTGTGTCTCCTGCAGGGCTCTGAGTGAGAGGTGGTGATGGGGTGGGTGGGGACAACCGATTCAAGAACAGCCTACCTGGGTAGGTGGTATAGACGCAGCCTCTGCCCTGTCTTGCCTGTGATCCTTTCCTCCTCCAGAATCTACCTCTGTGCCCTTCTCCCCTACCCTGGTTGATTTCCTAGGTTGACACAAAGTGGTCTTTGGCACTTCCTCGTGTCTTCTGTCCCGTGGCTCAATTCTTGGCTCTAGATGTTTGTGTCTCCTCCTAGGCCCAGCCCTTAAGGTCTACGACGGCAGTCCTGACCGTCACGCCTGTCTGACCTACGGCAGGACCGGGTGATGTTCTGGGAGGTGTTTCCGGCCACCCTGTATCCATCAGTATTGCTTTTTCACTGCTTCCTGCGCGTGAGTTTCAGGGAGGGGGAAGGGTGCCCACAGACAAGGCCACTAGGATAAGTAAATGAGCCTTTGTAGGGTTGCTCACCATTAAATACTACGCTTAAACGCGCTTAAACGCTTACACTACACTTAAACGTGCTTAATAAGCCCTAGTGGGTTTGACATAGGTCAGTAACAAAGGAACGGTCATGGGGTTGGGAGGGTGTGCCGTGGGGGTTCACGGTGGTGTGAGTAGGATGTGCTTGGTTGATTCTACAAAGACCCTTTCCCTCAGCTCGGAAGCTGCGGTTTCCGTACCGGCCACTGCTCAGCTGTCACCTTCCTTCGCTGCTCAGGGAGACCAGACGCAACCCGTGACCTCGGATGCGGCCGTTTGGTTGGGATTCTCCCCCTGGGGGGCAGAGAGCTCCCATATTTGCACACACGCGGTCTCTCCCTGGGAATGCTCCCCTGTGCACTTTGTTCGTCTTTTCTGAGTTAGATTGCTTTTGGGTGACTGATTTGGGCAACATTTTCCGTCTTTGAAAAGACTATCCCACATCGAGAAAGGCATTCCTAAGATGTTTCTAGAGTTGTAAATCAGACTATTAATTACAAACACTTGAAGGAATGCTGGTTTCTCTCCATAAGCACAGTGGGCTATGTCTAACAATACCAGTGTAGTCTCTTATGTTTATGGAAAGAATTAGAGGGTGGTATTGGTGCCTGATTTTCGTCTCCGTGAATTTTTCATTTTTGCGATCGTTCCCGAAAAGATTCCGTTCAAATATTATCTGTGACTTTGCCTGTCTTTGTGTCCAGTTTCATAAATAAAATTCCATTGTTCAGCGTTCCCACGATTGTGGCTTGGGTCTCACATTTTTTTTTTTTTCTGGCGTGTGGAATTTGGCCACATATGAAATTATTTCTCTTAGTTGAACCTCCAGAAAAAAAAAAAATCACTAAAATTTACTTTCAATTATGTTAAGTCGATACCGCATTGGGTCAAAAAGCATTTAAAAACTTTAAAATGTTTTTAAAGGCATTCAAACATTGACATGTCCGCCATTAGTAGGGTTGCAGGACTTATTTTAAGAGGAGTTAAATTCCTTAAAACTAACTTGGCCAAAGTCAAGTGGGTTGTATTTCCAAAAGAAATGCAGCAATCGCATTTTCTAGCCGCACTTATTCCCCCCGTATTCGCAATTTTTAAAATCTGCACTTTGTGGTTGTGTTCTTCGCAGAGAAACTAAGGCATCTTTTCGAAAGCATGTTAGCTAATAGCTTGCTTATTCCAGTTGCATTGTTTGGGTTCTTTCTTCTTTCACAATCTCTTGTAGTTTCTCCCCCTTTGAAAATGTAGCGATGTTGTTTCTATGGAAACAGTGATGTCATGGGTATGAATGGGGGCTTAGTGACCACCCAGAGTGCCATATATCAAGGCCAGTGATAGAGCCCAGCTTTACCTATGAAGTTGCTAATGGGGCTCTGTTGTCAGCAACTTGAAATATATATGGCTGGGAGGAAAGTACATTTGTGTAGCAGTTCTGGACAGCCCATATGGAGTGAGTGTGTGTGTGTGAAGCCATGTGTATTCGATGGTGAAATAAATCCTTCACGGTTTGACCGTAGATCATCTGGATTCCCAGGTCTGTAGGGTGGGAACTCGAAACCTATGAAATCAAGTCCCTCCCGTCCACGGAAGGAATGAGGGGAAAAAAAAAATATGTCTCCAGAGTTTGGAATCCAGATACGGAAACCTTGCGATGTCAACTTTAATACAAACAGGAGTTTGTAATGCGTGTAGTATGTACACCTAGAGTCTAGTTTAGGTGGTGTGCATGTAAATGTTCTTTAAGTGTGATGTGGTAGATACTACATACATGTTGTGACTAATTGATCAGAGCCAGAGTCCTTAAGTTAAGCAGCCATACTATAGCTTCCACACCCAAAGAATGTGGTCCTGCCCAAAGAGGTGGTCTGGAAAGGTTTAACCCTTAATTCAGTGATAACTCCCACTTTTATTTACTTACTTATTTAGGCTCTACTATTTTAGAACTACATCTGGATCTTGCGGCTCATTCTTTTGACTATCAAAAGGATAGATGGTATTTTTTTTAATGGCTAGAAGTCATGTGGAGCCAAGTCTAATGATTGCCTACCTTGGTAACGTACCTGATTGCTAATGCCAATTAAAAACTGAGGTGTGTGGGGCGCCTGGGTGGCTCAGTCGGTTGAGCGTCCGACTTTGGCTCAGGTCATGATCTCATAGCTCGTGGGTTTGAGCCCCACATCGGGCTCTGTGCTGACAGCTCAGAGCCTGGAGCCTGCTTCGGATTCTATGTCTCCCTCTCTCTCTGTCCCATCCCCACTCATGCTCTGTCTCTCTCTGTCTTAAAAATAAATAAAACATTTAAAAAATTTTTTTAAAAATGAGGTGTGGTTACAAAGTAATGAGACTGGCAATGATGTGGTTTATATATTTGGGTTCTGAACTTCTTTTTAATACGTTTTTAAAATTTTATTTATTTTGAGAGAGAGACAGCGCTAGTGGGGGAAGAGCAGAGAGAGAGAATCCCAAGCGAGCTCCGAGCTGCCAGCCATGGAGCCTGACGCCAGGGCTCGAACCCATGAACCGTGAGATCATGACCTGAGCCGAAACCAAGAGTCGGACACGTCACTGACTGAGACATCCAGGTGCCCCTGGGTTCTACACGTCTTAAGGAGAGATTTCCTCAGAGTTTCAGGCAGTAATTATTTATAGAAATTTGTTATGTTCCCAAGGCGACTGCTTGGAGGGTTAACATTTATTTGGATATACTTGACAGAAATCCATACCTCTTGGTAATCATCGTCTGAATCTATTTGAGCTGCTGTAACAGAATACCATAGATTAGGTGGCTTTTGAACACCAGAAGCTGTTGCTCATGGTTGTGGATGCTGGAAGTCTGAGGTCAAGGCACCGCATGGTCAGGGTTAGTGAAAGCCCTTCCCTGGGTTGCAAACAGCCGTTTTCTCACTGTATCCTTTCCTGACAGAGAGGGCAGGAGAGCTCTCTGGGGTCTTTTATTTATTTCGAGAAAGAGCACGACTGGGGGAAGGGCAGAGAGAGAGAGAGGGAGAGATCCCAAGCAGGCTCCATGCTGTCAGCACAGAGCACAAAGCAGGGCTGAAACTCACGAACTGTGAGATCGTGACCTGGGTGGAAACCAAGAGTCGATGCTTAACCGACTGAGCCAGCCAGGCGCCCCTGGGTCTTTTTTTTTTTTTTTTTTTTTTTTTTTAAAATAAGGACACCAGTCCTATTCTTGAGGAGACCACCCTTCTGACCTAATCATCTCCCCAAAGCCTCCCATCACATGAGGAGGCAGGATTTCAACATCTGAATTTTGGAGGGACCCAAACATGAAATCCGTAACAGAGTAAATCCCTTTTGGCATCAGAGAATAAGATTTTCCGTAGAAATAAAATTTCCAAGTGTCTCAAGCTTCCAGCTCTGAGTCTTACCTTTCAAAATTAATGGTCGTTTAGTTGAAGTATTTCATGATCTCTCATGCTTCTTTCAAAATGAGCTTTACAGGGGCGCTTGGGTGGCGCAGTCGGTTAAGCGTCCGACTTCAGCCAGGTCACGATCTCGCGGTCCGTGAGTTCGAGCCCCGCATCAGGCTCTGGGCTGATGGCTCGGAGCCTGGAGCCTGTTTCCGATTCTGCGTCTCCCTCTCTCTCTGCCCCTCCCCCGTTCATGCTCTGTCTCTCTCTGTCCCAAAAATAAATAAAAAACGTTGAAAAAAAATTTAAAAAAAAAAAAATAAATAAAATAAAATAAAATAAATAAAATGAGCTTTACAGAATGACATTAACTTTTCTTTCATGACTCAGAGTCATTCTCTTGAATTCTATTTGTAATATTGGACCAAGACAAAGAAACGGCCCCCCTCAGCGGTCCTTGAGGGAATGCGTGCTAATTTATTCCCACTTTCTGTGACACAGGTTGCCCCATTTTTTTTTGTTGTTTTAGCGTTCCTTCACTTTCCATCCTTTTTCTGTCTAATCCCTTGCTTGTAGGCCGCTGGCCCTTGCTTTTTGCAGCTGTCCATGTGGCTGGCTGTGCTCGGCTGAGTAACAGCCCCTCAAAGATGCCACATCCTGATGTCACCTTATAGGGCGAAAGGAGTTTTGCAGGTGGGATTAAGTTAGGGATCTCCAGAGGGGGCCTCATCCAAGACTATCCAGGTGGGCCCCGTATGATCACAGAGGTCCTTACGAGAGCCAGGAGGAGGGTCCGATGTTCGAAGATGCTTTGCTGAAGGCAGAGGTCTCGAGCCAAGGAATGCAGGCAGCCTCTAGAAGCTGAACAAGTGGAGGAAACAGATTTTCCAGAAGTCATTTTAGACTCATTGTCTCCGGAATTATATAAGATTAAATCTGTGTTATTTTGGACCGCTCAGCGTGTGGTAATCTGTTACGGCAGCTGTAGGAAACAAATTCACCGCGCTAGTCATCTCCCTCCTAATTTGATGCATTAAATCAGGTTACTAAATTTGTCAGAAAAAATACCATCCCTCCAGCAACCATTTGTTATCAGTTATGTGTCAGGCGTTCAGAGTGAAGTAAGACGTGTGTGTTCAGACCTCGGTTCCTCCATGCACGTGGTCCAGTGGGGAGCTAGAACTGGGGAACGCTAGCTAAACACATAACTGGAATTAGTGTATGAGATGCTCACATTGAACTATGCACAAAGGGTGCTAGGAATTCAGACGAAGGGGTGACGCTTACTTAGTGGGATCCGGAATGTTTGGGCCTTGTAGAATGAGTGTACGTGTGTTTGGCCGAGAGAGGGTGTGTGAAAGAGGGGGCTTGCCTGCTAGAGAAAGTGGTAGATGGGCAAAGACCATTCCAGGTAATGCAAGAAAGCAGAAATCACCCTGCATTTGCCCTAAAGGGAAGTAAATGAAGACCCCCGCAGGGACCCACCCCTGCTTTGGGTTTCTGAGGTCCTCTTGCCCCTTCACCCTATGTCGGGGCTGGATATTGGGTCCTTCGAGCTGCAAAATTGCACCTGTGGGTAGGAGAAGCATTAACTGCTATGAATATAAACCAAAGGAACACTTAACCTGTGGCCAGTGTCTTTTCTGGACTATTCCAGAAGATCTCATTCTTGCGTTGACCACAGCCAGGAGCAGCTCCTGGTTCTAAGGTCAGCTTTGTTTTCAGCCGCTGGAGGCGCTCAGTGGTACCCTCGTTAAATCTCACCACAGTGAATAGTGTTGCAAAACGTAACCATTTTCTCTTTTAAGCTAAATTTGGGGGGGGGGGGGTTGGGGGTCGGGAGGGGGGAGTAGCTTCATCACGGTGGTAATATAGTGACATTCTAAGATTTCCTTAATTCATAGCATGAGGGAATAAAGACTACAGAATCGTATTTAGATTAGCTTATATTTTTACAAAGGGAAAAAAGGGCATCTGGTTCGCCAAGAATTTATTTCTTTTAATTGCAAATTTCTTTTAATTGCAAATCATGTGGAATGATTTAGCATCCCTGTGTTCCTACTTAACAGTTATCACAACCAAAATATTTATTGAGTACCAGCTAAGTACAAAGCTTTGTTTAAAGTGCTGTGGGAGGTTTAAAGCTACCAGTAATCTTACTAGTAGCATTTAAAAAAAAAAAAATTACTTAATTATTTAAACCCATTTATCAAGCCCTTTAAATGAGCCAGGAACCCTTCTAATCTTCTTAGATATATTATCTTGTTTGATCTTTGGAAGAGTGCTCACTTACTGCCCATACCCCAGTTTTTCGGCTCTCTCTCCTCTGAAACTGACTTCACCCCAATCTTTCTGCCAGACTAAGTCTTGTTAAAGCAACTGGTGATCATTCTCTCCAAACCTGTTGGATGTTTTCAGTCATCCTTCTTGATTTCTCAGGAACATGTGTCACCATTGACCATCATCACCTCTTTTCAATTTTTTCTTGGCCTCACCCCCCCTACCTGACCTAACCCCCTCTTGTGGTTCTTTCTGTGGGATCGAACCGTACAGAAATTGCTGGCAGTCAACCATTTCGGTCTACAAAATGGCATTTTCCTATGGTTTCGCAGAGAGGTGGACCTTCCTAGTATAGTCTGTGAGTAGTGGAGTTCTGTCTCTCTTTAGTCTCCCTTGAGGTAGTCTCTTGTACATTTACAGCTCTACGCAGACAATCCAGAATTTCTATTTCTGGCGTAGACCTCTTCTCTGACTACAAAGTTTGATTATTTTCCCCCTAGCCTACTAGACCTCTCCTCTTGGGTTTCTCGAAGACCCCTCAAAGTCGTCACGTCCAAAACCCAGCTCTTCCTCCTAAATCTGTTTCTCTTCTAGTCATCCTGATCCAGTGACTGCAGCCCCATGCATACAGTTGCACAAACATTTGAAACCTCGCTCTTGGTTCCTTACTCGTTCTCCTGGCCGATATCCGGTCCAGCTCTAGGCCCTGTCCCTTTACTTCTAAACTAGGTCTTGAGTCCAACGACTTCTCTCCCGCTCCACTGCCCTCCTAGTTCTAGTGGACTGTTGATCTAGCACCTGAGAGGTCCAGATCATCTATGCCTGCCTTGTCCCCCACCCTTGATCTCTTCTTTTTACTATTGCCAGAGTGAACATTTGAGATCAGAGTCTTTAGCCATGGCCCACCTCATCCTCCCAACCTGAACATGTCTACTGCTTCCTTTTTCTCAGACTAAAGGCCATATTTTTTATTTTTATTTTTATTTTTATTTTTATTTTTATTTTTATTTTTATTTTAGAGCATATGCAGGGGAGAGGGGCAGAGGGACAGAGAGACTCTTAAGCAAGCTCCACGTCAACTAGGAGCCCGACGCGGGGCTCCATCCCACGACCCTGTGGTCGTGACCTGGGCTGAAATCAAGAGTTGGACACTCACCAGCTGAGCCACCCAGGTGCCCCTAAAGGTCATACTTCTTGACCTGGCCCATAGGGCTTGCAAGGTGGCCCCTTATCTACCTCTTCACCCTTCGTTGCTGCCTGCCCCGTCTTTCCTGGGGTCACGCTTTTCTTCTGTTGCTCGTGGCCTCCATATTCCCCCTAGTCCAGGGCCTTTGGCTATGACAGTGACCTTTGCCTGAAACTTTTCCTCCCTTCTTGCCCTACTTAGCTTCTATTTATGTTTTACATTTTAAATGTTACTCCTCAGAGAAGCCTTCCTTGTCGTTTATGACGAGGTCACATCTCCTTGTTGTAAGCTCATTTACTTTGTGAAAATCTTCAGTTACAAATTTGTGTAGATTTGCATGATTCTTTGCTATGTACCTCCTCATAACTCTGAGCTGAGTAATACTGATCCCATATTACAGATGAAGAAACTGGGGCAGGTGATTTGCCTGAGATCATGCAGCTAGCAGGTGACTGAGCCGGGAGTTGGCCCCAGATCTCTGTGACTCCATATTTATTAGTGTTAGGTTCAGCTCTGAAGAACAGAAAAGCCTAAAATAACTTAAGTCTATGTAAGGTAGAAGTCTTTCTTCCTTATATAAATAATGTCCCAAGGTAGGTTGGTATATGTCATGGTGTTAGAGACCTTGGCTCCTGTTGAGTGTTGCTCTACCTAGTATGACCTTGACCTTGTGGTCCAACGTGACTTTGAGTCCAGGGCGGGGGCAAAGAAGACAAATGCCAACGGTTACTTCAGGAAGGATTCCTGTAGCTGCCATAGGGCACTCGTGTTTATGTCCCATTGGCTCACTGCAAGGGAGGCTGGGAAATAAAGTCATTGCTGTGGTAGCTAAAACTTGGAGTTTCTTACTGTAGATGGAGAAGCAATCTCAGTATAGACTCTGAAACCCAGGTTCTTGATCCCTTGGCTGTAAGTGCCTGGCCTCAAGGATCTCCATTTTTATTTGGGAAGCAAAATATTAAACAAGGGAAGAGTTAACAGCAAAAGAGGAATACCGGTGAAAGAATACCAGTAATAGAATGTCACCAAACATGTGGGATGGGCACAGAAATACCACATGAGTTTTGGTGGTACCCAGGAAGGTTTCGGGTGTTCTGTGGGCTTGGCAGTCCATAACCATGAATTGCCTGGTAAGAAAATTACTCCCTTGTAAATTCCTTTTTAATCTTTCTGATGATATCGACACTTGGTAGTAACTGATCTTTACCAGCACTCTAACACTGATTATAGGAAAATTACTTCTAAAATTTATTTTATGAGAGAGAGGAAGTTCATGGAGGAAAGGGGCAGAGGGAGAGAGGGAATCTCAAGCAGGCTTCACGCTCGTGGCAAAGTCCAACGCGGCGCTCAGTCCCACGACCCTGGGGTCATGACCTGAGCCCGAATGAAGAGTTGGATGCCCAACCGACTTAGCCACCCAGGCGCTCCTGCTTTTGAATCTCGTGGTTGTCAGTGAGGACTTTGTTTGCCTTCTGATTCTTGGCATTTCCTCACTACTGAGTCTTAAACATATGGTTCCTTTTGTTAAAGTCCTTGACTAAATGGCTGTCTTCATGTTCTGGAATAATTCTGCATTGCCACTCTTTTTTTTTTTTTTTTTTTTTTTTTTAAAAACGTTTATTTATTTTTGAGACAGAGAGAGACAGAGCATGAACGGGGGAGGGTCAGAGAGAGAGGGAGACACAGAATCTGAAACAGGCTCCAGGCTCTGAGCAGTCAGCACAGAGCCCGACGCGGGGCTCGAACTCACATACCGTGAGATCGTGACCTGAGCCGAAGTTGGACGCTTAACCGACTGAGCCACCCAGGCGCCCCTGCATTGCCACTCTTGAATGCTGGGTTTCTAACTAATCCTGACAGAAGAACCTATTAACTGTTAAAGCATTTGACCAGGAGGCTTTGAATTCTGATCTTTGTCCTTGTCTTCCTAGAGGACACGTATTTAAGTAGTAAGCCGTGGAATGTTAGGCCACGATGTGACACGTGCCCTTCTGTAGTTGTTAAGTTGGTGACGAAGTGGCTTGTTAGAAAGGCACGTGGGGGACTCAAACCCTTTTTATAGTTTCTGAAGAGAGTGCTGTTGATACATTATAATACGAGGTCCTGTGCATGAGAGCGTCTCTCTTCTTTGGTGTAATACGGTGGAGGGGGTCCATCTGGTTCTTGTCTGACTTTTGTGGCGGTGATCAGAAAAATACAGGCAGGTCATAATGACATGGAATGAGTAATTACTGGGATTTTTGGCACAAAGAAAGAACTATGTGTGGTAGGCCTAGCAGATGGGTCCAAAAGCTGTATCTGGGGGTGCCTGGGTGGCTCAGTCGGTTAAGCGTCCGACTTCGGCTCAGGTCATGATCTCACTGTTCATGGGTTTGAGCCCCGCATTGGGCTCTGTGCTGACAGCTTGGAGCCTGGAGCCTGCTTTGGATTCTGTGTCTCCCTCTCACTCTGCCCTTCCCCTGCATGTTTGTGTGTGTGTGTGTGTGTGTGTGCGTGCACGCTCTCTGTCTCTCAAAAATAAACAAACAGAAAAAAATTTTTTTAAAAAGCTGTATCTGCCCCGTTAAGGTAACAGTCCTTCCAGACTAATATTTGAAGAGAGGAGAGGCTGCTTCTGTTAGAGTTTTAGCATCACTAAAATTGGTGCAGAGAATCCTATAGAATTTTCTCAGGCTTAAGGGATAGCCAGTGAAATCTGGTAGATTGATTGTATGTATTTATCTCCCTCCTCTCTGAAGCCTTACTGAAAAGACCATTTCCTCTCCTGTTCTTGGTCTTCTTAATAAAAAGATTTCAATGACTTTTTAAAAGATGGAATTCGTAGGGCGACTGGGTGACTCAGTTGGTTAAGCATCTGACTTCAGCTCAGGTCATGATCTCACAGTTCGTGAGTTCCAGCCCTACGTCAGGCTCTCCGCTGACAGTGCAGAGCCTGCTTGGGATTCTCTCTCTCACCCTCTCTCTCTGCCCCTCCGTGGCTCTCTCTGTCTCTCAAAAATAAATAAATTAAAAAAAAAAAAGATGGAATTCGTGGGTGTGTTGATGGCATTAATTGAACAGAGGCAGCTTCAGGTGACAGGTAAGTTCACTGATGTGGGAAAACTCCGGACAGGCTCAAGATGTGGAGGTACCATTTGTTGCAAAAGCCTGGTAAAGTACCCCAAGTTTTAAAAGTTTGTAAGTAGAGGGGCACGTGGATGGCTCAGTCGGTTAAGCATCCAACTTCTGCTCAGGTCATGATCGCATGGTTTGTGAGTTCAAGCCCCGTATCGGGCTCTGTGCTTGACAGCTCAGAGCCTGGAACCTGCATGGGATTCTGTGTCTCCCTCTCTCTCTGTGCCTCCCCTGTTCATACTCTGTCTGTGTCTCTCTCAAAAATAAATACTCATTTAAAAAAAAATTTTTTTTTAAGTTTGTAAGTAGAAGTCTTCATATTTAACTGGTGGGGCTCTAGAGCTCCCCCTCCTGTTTCTGGAATATTGATGGTAAGATTTTTCTCTGGAGAAACTGCAAAGTCCCAGAGAAGAGATCTTTAGGCCTTGACATTTGGTTTCAGCAGCTCGAAGGTCACTTTGCTTCCTGGTCAGTGTGCAGCGAAGCTTCCTCGAAGCTCGCTGGTCTGTGAGGCCTTCCTGGCAATTAGCCCCACCCCCACACAGAGCACTTCCTGCCAGCTTTTGACTTCCTCCTCCTTAAATAGGGGTGGGCAGCTCCAAATCATGAGATGTTGGAAGAAACTGTCCAGTACACTGGAGACCAAAATAAAGGGAAGGAGGAAGCTGAAGAAAACAGAGATGGTGGAGACGAGAAGGAAACCTGAAAAATAACCACACTCACCCCTAGAATTAAGACACTGCATCCTAATCAGAGAATGCTCCAGAATTAAAAGTGACAAAGGAAAAGTAGAAAGTTGGAAAGTTTCCAAAACAAACAAACAAACAAACAAACAAACAAACAAAAAGACAGCCAAACATTAGAAATAGAGAGAAGATTAATTTTCTGATTTGCTACTCTAGGAAAGTCAACATCTGATGAGTTCTGAAACAGAAAAAATAGGAAATTGGCAAGGAAGCAACACAAAAATTTGCCAACTGATAGATTTCAGTTTCCAGATTGAAACTGAGTACACCAGACAGACCTAGGTAGACCAGGGCACCTCCGGGATCCATCCTGGGTGCAAATGTAGCTACGCGACAGGGCTGCCCATTGGCTGTCTCTTTTGACCTTGGAAGGGACCACAGTCTGTCACCAGGGAGGACTCCTGCTCTGTCACTTAAGCCCATTGAGTCTGGGACTAGCCAGTTACTTTGCAGCCAGTTTCTGAGGGTAAAATACCCCTTTACAGTTCCTTGGTTCTCTTAATTATTCAGTATCAAATATAATGTCCTTGTTTTAAAATTGGATTTCCTTTTATCTTTGTTGTGGCCGGAGGGGGGATTGAAAGATACAGAGATATGAAATGAGGGACCTTTTTTACACCTTTTTGAGAAGTAATTTGAAACATTTTAAGAAAGAGATAATGGCTGGTATTTTGGGAACGGGGATGGATAAACACATTCAAGCTTTAAAAAAAAAAAATCAGTGTTCATTTTTGAGCAGTGATCCGAATGTAATTGGTTACAACTGAGTATCATCCTGATCGGAAAAGGGATAGGGGGAAAATAAAAGGAGCTCGGCTCATTTCAGCCTGGAGAAAAATAGTTCTCTTTTTTGGCACAATTATTCAAAGCCAATAAATTGTGAAGACGACATATTATTTTGGAACTTAGTCCTAGAAGAGCCTTTGATTTGGACTCAGAATGTAGTGATTGCTATGAAGGAAGGTGACCATTAGAGGTAATTTTCTAAGGGGATCCGTGGCTACTGTTCTTTTTTCTTTTTCAATTTTCTTTTGAAAGAGTAGGAAGGAGCACAATTTACCTGCGGTCCAGCCAGTAGCCTGATGTCCTAAAAGTTGTTAAGCTCGTAGGCCGAGAGAAGTAGGTCAAGTGGGCCGAGTCTGTGCTTCTTAAACTGATGTAACTTTTCCAAGTGTTCGTTGGGCTCAGAGTCCAAGGGTCATAAACCTACAGTTCTGAGATTTGATCATGCTGTGACTCTCCTCTTGATAGCCATTAGAGTAACCAAATATTTAAAAAGGAAAAATAAACGGAAGGAGAACTTGGCTGTATCTGGAAGACTGTCTTTCTCCAGAATTATAAATGGCAGCCAGCCAAGAGCCTGCCCCCTGGAGCATTCCTCCCGCCCGGGATCTGTCTGCCTGTAGGTGTGGGTAGTATTTACAAGCCTGGTGGGGTAGTTACTTGTACACTTTCTCACCTTGCTGGGACAGGTGGCCTCTTTGGAGCTCTCCTTACTTCCTCCCCTGCCCTCATATTCTCAGTGCTGCAGCCACAGTGATCTTTCTACATTTGTCAGATCCGGTCCATGTATTGGCTGGAATATTCTATAATAGATACTACACGGATATAAGGCTGAACCTATATAGCACCTGCCTTCAAAGAACTTAGTCTGGTTGAGAAGACGAGAAAGAACCTGTTCAAATTAGAGTGTTAGATGCATTTTATATATCGCATCGTTATAAAACCAGCCCCCTGTGTGCTCATTGCCACAGCAGTGTGGAAGATGTTCCTTCAGGTTACGGTAGTCGGGGCAGGCTTTTATGAAGTGCTATTGGAAGGAGAACCTAAGAGAACACTTTGGATAGACAAAGGGACCGAAGGAGTTGTAAGGTGGTAATTGTGTAAATAATGGTGCAGTCACGAGAAAATCCGAGTATCTTCAGAATAGACAGTGAACAGACCACAGTGCATTGGAAGTGTTGCAACATAGGACTTAACGTAGGTCCGCGACTTTCAGATTTCTTTTTTAAGAAGTCAAGACCTCGTTTGTCGAACAATATTACATGGAACCCTGCATATTAAACACGACCACCGTAGGCTGCAGGTGGAGAGGGCTGCACGTCTCTGCCTGTGTGGTTTCTCGGGCCGAGAGAGGGATCTTTGAGGCCCTCTGACCAAACACAAGGCTGTGAAGAATCGAACTGAGACAACACATGTGTCAGGGGGTGGTTTGGTGGAAGAAGGGAAACCGGCCGCTTTGAGGCAGTCGGTGGAAAGGGTTGAATATCGGGTTTTGCGTTTATTTAGGCAGTGGGTCGTTATGGAAAGGTTTTAGTTAGAACCTATTTACACATAGCGTTTCGGGAGGATTAGGACGGTGGCAGGGTGCAGATTCTGTGGCCCCCCCTCTCCCCTGAAGGGGAGAAACAGAGAATCATCCTGTTATTCCTGAAATAAGGGGAGAAACCGAGAAGAGATAGGAGGCCAAGCTGGTGAGCGCTGGTCAAGGTTAAATGGTCTAACACATAGGAAAGTACTCTTTGACTCCGAGTTATTATGAAAGACGCCAGCACGCGAGTTAGGACGAATCATCTCTCAGCAGTAATGATGCTGCGGCAGAGTCGGGGAGGGGAGGCGGCCTCTGAATTGGAGAGTGGTTCAGCCTTGCATGCCCGCCGGTTCCAGGGGCACGAGCTTGGCATTCAGATCAGTGACAAGGACAAGCAGGCCGCTCGCTACTTTCCTCCCACACCGAGGACCTCCGTGGTTCCCTCTAAGAACCCGCTTGCGGCCGGCGTGGAGAGCAGGAAGACACATGGCTGTCTGAAGCTGGGGACGCTGCCGCCCTCGTAGATCTCCTGTGTCCCCGGAGGGCTCTGTGCAGGGAGAGGCACAGACAGAGGATGGCCCGAGGAGGAGAGACAGACTCAGGGAGGTGGCACGGGGAACAGAGGCCTTAGGGAGGGAGGGTGCCAGGAAAACCCCACAGGCTGGGTTTCCCCCCTCCTCTCCACCTGCTGATGGCCACACGACTTCTCCAGTGCTCCCCTGTGAGCCTTCCCTCCTCTGGCTGTCTCTCGTGCCTTCGTTGGTTAGCTTACCCTTTTGTCTGATCCCACGTGTGCCAGCCTTTGCTTGGTGTGGGTTCGGTGACCAGGGGATGTCCAGGAACCAGCAAGGTTTGTGTCGCCCTGTGGCAGGCTCATGCCCGGGAAATGAGGCTGAAAAACGGTTTCTGCCCGTTGGAACTGGGCCCTGAGTGCCAGGGCCTGCCGAGACACGTCCAGTCTTGACTACGGTTCACGAAGGGAATGGTTATCCCCCCCCCCCCCCCGCCCTATCCCCCTTGCCCCGGCAGAAGTAGTGGCCTCCCGAAGGGGCCCAGTTATCAGACAGAGTTGACCAGGCTCAGGCGCATAGCGGTGCGGTGACCTTCAGGGTATCCGCCGCCCCAGCCCCGTGATCCAGCCGGTGCCTGGATGGGATGGGTGCAAGCAGCCGGGACTCCCGTGGCGGGACAGTCTTCCCGCGTCTCCTCAGGCCGGCGTGAGGTCCTCCTGGACCTCCAGGCCGGAGAGAGGGAGACAGAGAATCCCAAGCAGGCTCCGTGCTGTCAGCACAGAGCCCAACGCGGGCTCGAACTCACGAACTGTAGATCACGACCTGAGCCGAAATCCAGAGTCGGATGCTTAACCGGCCGTGCCACCCAGGCGCCCCTAAAATTTCATTTCTTTTAAAAATTAACAGGGTAAAATCGATTTTATGGTATAGTTTTATGAATTTAAGGGACTCCGTTGGTTACGTGCCCGACTCTTGGTTTTGGCTCAGGTCATGATCTCACGGTTGGTGAGTGAGCCCCGCATCAGGCTTCAAGCTGACAGTGTGGAGCCTGCGTGGGATTCTCTCTCTGCCTGTCTCTCTGCCCCTCCCCCACTCACTCTCTCTGTCTCTCAAAGTAAATACATAAAAACTTAACTTTTTTTTTTTTTTAATATTTTTTAAATTTAACTACTAGTCAGTAGGGATGCCTGGGTGGCTCAGTCGGGTTAAGCGTCCGACTTTGGCTCAGGTCATGATCTCAGTCGGTGAGTTCGAGCCCCGCGTCAGGCTCTGTTTTGACAGCTCAGAGCCTGGAGCCTGCTTTGGGTTCTGTGTCTCCCTCTCTCTGCCCCTACCCCAGCTGTGCTCTGTCTCTCTCAAAAATAGTTAAAAAAAATTAAATCCCAGTCAGTAAACAGTGAATACTGGTTTCATGTGGACAATGCAATGATTCAACACTTCCTTACATCGCCCTGTGCTCATCACAAGTGCCCTCCTTTACCCCCATCACCTGTTTCACCCATCCCCCCACCTGCCCCCCCTCTGGCCACCATTAATTTGTTCTCCATAGTTAAGAGTCTGTTTCTCGGTCTGCCTCCCTCCTTCTCCGCCCCCGCCTTGGCTCATTTGTTTCTTAAATTCCACATATGAGTGAAGTCATGTGGTGTTTGTCTTTCTCTGACTTACTTCACCTAGCATAATACTCTCTAGGTCTATCCATGTTGTTGCAAATGGCAAGCCTGTGTTCTTTTTCATGGCTGAGTAATGTTCCACTGTGTATATGTACCACATCTTTATCCATTCATCTGTGGTTGGACACTGGGGCTGTTCCCATAATTTGGCTGTTGTATATCATGCTGCTATAAACATCGAGGTGCACGTATCCCTTTAAATTAGTAGTTTTGTATCCTTTGGGCAAATACCTAGTAGTGCAGTTGCTGGGTCAGAGGGTAGCTCTATTTTTAACTTTTGGAGGAACCTCCACACTGTTTTCCTGAGCGGCTGCACCAGTTTGCGTGTGGTTTTGGTTGTTTTTTTTTTCATAACGATACCCGTCACACTTGAACCATATATCTTCCTTACGGTTTTTTGAGTGGTATTCCATTCTACGGATGTACCGCCATTTATTTACCTCTTGGAAGGATATTTGGGTTGTTTCTAATATTGGTGATTATGAATAGAGCTGCTAACATTTCACACACAAGTTTTTGTGGGAACATGAGTTTTGATTTCTCTAGGGTAAATACCTAGTTGAGGTATTTCCGGCCAGAGGGTAAGTGTGTGTTTAACTTTACGAGAAACTGCAGAACCGTTTTCCGGAACGGGGGTGTTAGTTCACATTTCCATCAAGAGCATACAAGAGGCCCAGCTGTGTCCCATCCTTGCTAGTGCTGGATGGTAGTATTTTTTTTGTTTTTGCTCGATCTAGTCTAATTAGTATGTAGTGGTATCTCCTCGTGGTTTTCATATGCTTTTCCCTAATGGCTAATGATGTTGAACATAGTATCATGGGGAAGCCATTATTCCTGCCTTGGGGGAATGCACTATTGTCTTAGGGAGCCGTAATGAGGTATGGACATGTCTTACTAGGCCCTGAGACTCCAGATGCAGACCTCAGAAGTTCTAGTGGGCACAAATAATTTGTATCCTAGTTTCTGAGGCGGGAGTCACCGCAGTTATGGGTCAGCAACACTGAACCAACCTCTAAACCTTGACTTCTTTTCATCTGCTTCTTTTCCTTCCTTAGGTCCTCTGATGAAGTTCCGTTTGTCTTTTGCCCAATTTTGACTTGGAATTTTTTAAAATGAGGTGTTTAGAAACCATTTTTTAAATGTATTCATTTATTTTGAGAGAGACAGAGACAGAGTGGGGGAGGGACAGAGAGTGAGGGAGAGAGAGAATTCCAAGCAGGCTCTGTACTGGGAGTACAGAGCCCAATGCGGGGGCTTGAACCCACGAAACCGTGAGATCATGACCTGAGCCGAAACCAAGAGTCGGTTGCTTAACTGACTGAGCCACTCAGGCACGCCTTTTAATAATGCGTTTTGAGTGTTCTTTATATATTCCGGATGTGTCTCTTGTGAGATGTTTAATTCCCAAATATTTTCTCCCAGTCCGTAGCTTTCTTTTTATTCACTTCAGGCTGGCTTCCACAGAACAAAAGTTTTAAATTTTGATGAAGTCCAGTTTCTCAAACTTTTTTCTTTGCTGGATCATGTTTTTGGTGTCATCCCTGAGAATTCTGTATAACCCCAAGTTGTGAAGATTTTCTCCTATGATTTTCCCCTGAAAGTTTTCTAGTTTTACATTTATTTAAACCTGTGGCCCAGGGGCGCCTGGGTGGCTCAGTCGGTTAAGCGGCTGACTTTGGCTCAGGTCATGATCTCACAGTTCGTGAGTTCGAGCCCCGTGTCCGGGGCTCTGTGCTGACAGCTCAGAGCCTGGAGCCTGTTTCGGCTTCTGTGTCTCCCTCTCTCTCTGCCCCTCCCCTGCTCGTACTCTGCCTCTCCCTTTATAGGAAAATTTTGCCAACCTCTGGAGTTAAGGCTGGTGGTGGGAGCGAGTCTTGGGGTCACTTGGCTGTGGTTATCATGGAGTCCTGTAGAAAACAAAGGATAGCATAAACCATAAACCATCTTGCCATCTTTCGACTCACCATCATCTTGCCATAGGAATTTGGAGGAAGTAAAATCTGGCACAGCCTTGGAATAGTAACCTGTTGGTAATGGGCTGGAAGGAGCAACGAAATGGAGATGGTCTGATACGTCTGAGTCCGCTCTGGTGAAGGGATGGCCCGCATTTACCTCTTAGCCCTCCTTTCCTCTTGGTTGCTCTGGGTCTGCTATATCTTACTCCAGTACCTTAGAATCACCTGGGGAGCTTTTAAAAAGTCCCAATGTTCAGGCTACACACCAGGCCAATGAAGTCAGAATTTCTGGGGGTGGGATCCAGATACCAGTATTTTTTCAGAGTCCTGAGTGGTCCCATTGCACAGGCAAGGTTGAGAACCTTTCTTGCCCTTTGCAGTCCCTTGGACCCCGAGGAATTACTGCCACCAGCTGACAGTGGGAAATTATTATGCTTGGAAACCAGTCAATAACTCTTCAGAGGGTCCCCTTCTGGGAACTTGTGCTCTGGATACTGTTTTTATCATTTTTATCATATGGGAGTTTGATTTTTGGCCATCAAAGGTGGCTGTTTATGAGAAATGTCCTGTCTCAACTTCCATTCAGCCCGGAATAATTGACATTACCATTGGCAGGAATCCTAGACTATTGGCATTAAACACATGCACATAACCTTGGAGGTCATTGGTTCAGACAGTTGACGTTTCCAAATACCTTTCGGATTCACGTTCTCCTGTTCTAATACCAGGACTCTTGCTCCTCCAAGTGTGGTCCCGGGACCAGTAGTGTCAACATCACCTGGAATCTGGTTAGAAACGCGGCCACGTCCCACCCCCACCTCCCCAGGCTGTAACTTAGGAAGATCCCCACGTGAATCATATGGACGTTCAGGTCTGAGAAGCACTGCTTTTGAGAAGCATATAAGTGGAAGCTTCTGAGAGTAGATTTCAGACTCATTGTGAGCACCTGCTTTTTAAACACAACTGCCAGATAGCCTCTTAGCTGGATGATCACTCGACAGAGACAAGGCGATTACTCCAAGAACCCTCCCCAACTCCTCCCTGTCAAGTAGTGTCTTCAGTTTTCCCAAGAATGACCCTTTCGTTCATACCTTTCATTATATTGTGAACATTCATTGCAATCATGTGTTCTGCCTCCTGTGGCTTTTCCACTGTTTCCCCCCTTATACCTGGAAACTTACGACCCTGGTGGATGAGTGCAAACACGGGTCTCTCACATCTCCTTGCCGCCACATTGTGCTGTTGGGTCTAAGCTTAGGAAGGAGAGTTCCGGAATAAAGGCTTTGTAGAGCCCAGAAGGGGAGCGCCACATGAATGGCTCCACGACCTGCAAATTCCCTGCTGGTTCCTGTGCCCTGGTTCTCCAGTACAAGGTACCTCCTTGAACACCTAAAACATCTTTTGTGCTCACCTGTGCTGTCATTGTTGAAAGCATTGCTCTTTTTTCCAGGCAGGGGATTGACCATGTATTCATCTTGCTTCTCAGTGTGTGCAGGGATTTCATCTGCGTATTTTCTTCATTCTTACAACCCAGTGCTAGATACATGCTCCTGGCCTTCCTCGGGGTTCTCATTTCTACTCTGTGTCCTTTTGGAATCCTCAGTGCTGGTGCTAAGGTCTTGTCCAGCCTCTGCCCCTCTGCTTTTCACTGTTCAAAACCCTAAAGAATGTAACACACACACACACCCCCCCCCCGACTTTCTGTGCCAAATTCTAATAATTTGCTCTCCATTTGAGAACCCTCCCTGTCTGTCGCATGCTTTCTCCCTTCCATTCTCTTCCCTTGCTTCTGGGCTGGGCCTGGGCCCATCCATGAACGCCTGCTACACGGGCTGTGAAGGCTTGATTGCATAGCGTTCGCACTGAGAACTGGGCAGGTTCGTAGACATCATCTAACCCAATACTCTCATTTCACAGAAGGGAAGGGTGCCTCCCAGAGCGTGTAAGTATTTTGCCCAAAGTCCAGGCAGGTGGTGCCCCAGTTACGTGGTTTTGCCCACAGCTCAGAGTGCACGTGTGGCTTCTGCAGGAGACCTGATAACCCTCGATGTGAACGGTTTCATTTAATTTTACAAGGTGGGTGTGGGATGTGCATGATGGAAGGCGGGGGGCCCACGGAGGTCACGACACATCATCAGTTGCCTTCTTTTAAAGGTATCTTAGAAACCTAGAAGGATTCATTATTGTCTCATAACCAGTTGTGGTCTGAGGAAGAAAACCCTAAATCCTCGATTCATGGCTCTACTAAATACCAGCAGACTTTTATTCCTTCTGTGTGTGTGTGTGTGTGTGTGTGTGTGTGTGTGTGTGTGTGTATAGGTACGGATTATACTGTTGGAGCATTTTTTTTTTTTCTTCCTCTGAAAGGCTGTGTTAACGTTCCTCTCTTCCTGCTTACACGGGACACAAACATTGGGAGGAGCCTCCGGGTTAGATATTCGCGGGCAAGACAGAATCGGTCATGATCGGTCATAGTAGGGCTTGCTCTATATTTATTTGTGCCTCTTCACCCACCTCTGCCTCCGTGTTTACTTACAAAGGTTCTGATATGTATTTGCAACGTGCTGGGAGAGCTAGCAGAGGGAAAAGCAACCCGAATGCCGTAGATTATTATTAGTCGTGGTATTTATCTTGCTCCATAAATCACCCCTTCGGGCCCCTTAATCATTTGGGTTGTTGTTCAGCTCCCCGTGACCTGTCAGCGTGCTCCCGGTAGGAAAAAGTGATGGCTGTATTCCAGGGCCTGTCTGTCTCCTCTCTGCGGGGACCAGCCGCCATTCAGAGGCTCCCCTGTGTACACGGCCCGCAATTGCCCACACTCGAGGCCGCCTCTGTCTGCCGTCCAAGGGCCCATTTGATTTGCCCGCTGCTATCGTGACAGTCTCTTGACACTGAAAATGCCTCCCTCCCCCAGAACATCTGTGTTTGGATGAACCTCCCTCCCCTTCCTCAATGTTGCAAACAGCAAGAACTTGGATATTTCCTGCCCCAAAGCCCTCCCTACGTTCAGAGGGCCCCTCTGCCATGAATTTGTGACCTCATTAGCATTCTGTGACCTTCCCAGGTCACTGTGTCCCTGGGTGTGGAACAGGGTAGAGGAAGCAACAAAGGAAATGAGAGCAGCCGGTGTGAATGGTGTGGGAAAGAATTGGGGGAGCGGGGCATTGCAGGCTTTCCATTGAGCAGCCTGAGAATAGTCCAGATTCTGTGAAGTCAATTTCCTTTCTTTTCTTTCTTTTTTTTTTTTTTTTTATTTTGAGAGAGAGAGGCAGAATGAGAATCCCAAGCAGGCTCTGCACCATCAGCACAGAGCCCAACGTGGGGCCTGAACTCATGGAACTGGGAGATCATGACCTGAGCTGAAACCAAGAGTCAGACGCTTAACCCACTGAGCCACCCAGGTGCCCCTGTGAAGTTAATTTCTTTTTCTGTCTGTTATAAGATGGGTTACCTGTACATCAAAGAACTTGTTACAGGGAGTATTGAATAAATGGGGGAATAAATGAATAACTTCATTTCCTAGACCAGGATGCCAGGCCAGTGAAAAGAACAGATGTTGGCAACATCAGGAGCACAGGGCAGGAGTCAGAGATGTGGCTTCCGGACTCGGGTTTTCTGCTCATGAACCTAAACAACTTTTTCTTTTTTCTTTCCTTTTTTTTTTTTTTCCTCCATCTTTGGGCGGTAGCTTTTTCATGAGATGGTTTGGTCAACAGTTGTGGTCCCAACCATTTCGAACACAAGTATTCGCCTAGAATTTTGTTAATGACGTATTTCAGAGCTACAAAATGCATAAAACACAGTGTACGAACATCCGATATCTACCACACATCAGTATTCTCTCCCAACATAATGGTGGTAATTTTAGGTGCCTTTGATTTAGGAAACGGGTGACCGTAAGCAGCCGTGGTGCTGTTATAAGAACCTGTATTTTAATTGCGAATGACAGTATCCACACTTTAAGGGTGCCAGAGTGGCTCAGTCGGTTAAGCGTCCGACTTTGGCCCAGGTCATGATCTCATGGTTTGTGAGTTCAAGTCCCACATCAGGCTCTCTGCTGGCAGCATGGAGCCTGCTTTGAATCCTCTGCCCACCCCCTCTCTCTGACCCTCCCCTGCTCACACTTGATCTCTCTCAAAAATAAACAAACATTTAAAAAAAAAAGTAGTATCCACACTTTAAAAAAACAGTACACAGATGATGAAGACACATTGATTTCATCTAAGGCAATTCTAGATGCAAATGAAAATATGAAGGAGTTAATTGTAATACGGTTTGGGGACCCAGAGTGGTGTTTCTGAGCAATGCAATTTGTATTACCGCCTAGATCCAAATAATGCCAACTTCTGGCCCAACCAGTCTAAACATCTCTGAGGGCTGGGTCTGGAATTTTGCCTTTAAAAAAACAAAAACAAAACAAAACAAAAAACCGAAAAAAACAGGTGTGCCAGATGGGATTTAAAACTTGAGTTTTTGATCGCCTGATCTACAGAGGTGGGTAAATACTTAAATTCTACATTTATGATAAAACGGCAATGAATATTCCTTTCTTAAATAATAGCTCCTCTGGTTTCTTTTTGGTATTTTGCAGTTTATAGAGATTTTATTTACACCCCAACTTTCAGTGATAGGTCTGTTACGCTGGGCTTGAGGTTGATAATTAGGAACTAAATGTCTCCACCTAGTGTTTGCCAGAAACCGCACAGATATTCCAGAATTTGGATTTAGTACAGACTTTGGTCTTTGTCTTGCTCACGTTTCTGTGATTTCATATGCACGAGCACTACAAATCACCGAGTTACACAGCAGTGTCGGGGGCGGTCATGCCTCTTGGGCATCCCGTCCCCCGGATTCTGGCTCCACAGGCACAGGAGCTCTTACTTAGGGAAGCAGCAGGGTAGCCCAGAAAACAGATTCATCTGCGGGATCCTTCCCCCATGTGTGACCTCTGTGCCATCAGATGACTGGCAACAGCCCTGACCAGTAATGGAAGCTAAATTGTTTTATTAAACCAAGTATGGATCAAACAAAAAATTAAGATGCCTCGTGTGCTGTGGGGTACGGAAGAATTAAAGAAGTCAGATGTTAAAGTCCTTCTGCCCCTAGAATGGAATCTGTGGTTTTAATCACTTCCGTTGTTGATTAATTAACTTCTGGAATATTTATTTTACCCTTGCGGCCAGTGTCCTGTTTTCCCAGGGTCTGTGACTAAATACTGTCCCCTGAGTTCGTTAATGTATTTGACACTCATCAATCACCCTCTTGTGTCCTGGTGCTGTTTCCCGGGACACAGATATATCCTATTTCTTGCTCCCGGGGAGGGCATGGCCTAGCGGGGAAGCGCACAGCCAGTCGGTGGCCGGTGATTATAGAGGCTGTAATGACCACACCGATGGCCCTGCTCGGTGGGAGCACACGGGACATGGGCCTAGAAGCCTTCGCTGTGGAGAAGATAATTCAAGGATGAGCAGGAGCTCCCCAAGCAGATGGTGGGGGGAGGGCATCCCAGGCACAGGCAGTAGCAAACACAACTGCACGGAACTGTGGGAGATTGGGGCATGTTTAACCTGCCTGTGGGAGGGGGCCAGAAATATCGTGCAAGCAGAAGTAAAGTGGACTTGCCATGAGGAGAAATGTATTTTTGTACAGTGTTTACAGATCTTTATCTTTTTATTGTGGTAAAATAGAACCTCTTCCATTTCCACTGTTCTTAAAACAGCTCGAGGACGTTCACAGACAACACTCACATTGTTGTGTAACCATCACTGGCACCTCCAGATCTTCTTCAGCTTCCAGAATGGAAACTCTGTCCCCGTTAAACTCCTCCTCCTCTTCCTCCTCCTCCTCCCCCGCCCCCCGCACCCTGACAAACATGTGACCGCTCTTAGGTACCTCGTGTACAAGCGGGACCGTACGATACTTGTTCCTTTATGCCAGCTTACGTCACCGAGCGTAACGTCTTCAAGCTTCATGTTGTAGCGTGTTTTATCTGTTCGTCCATCAATGGACGCTTGGGTTAACTTCCACCTCTTGGCTGTCGTCAGTCATGCTGCCTATGGGTATGGGTGTCCTCCAATTCTGTATCTTACCTCAGTAGTAATTGGTGGGTAAGCGCAAAGGGGCTTCCTACAAACCCCCCTTTGGTTGAGGTGCTTACAGTCTTCTAGAGATAGGTTCTCACTCATGAAACCAAGACCGGCGGAATATGCTTACGATGCCCGATCCGATGGCACTACCAGAGCTCGCTTTTCAATTCCCCGCGATCGTTCGCAGGAAGCAGAGCAGACTCATTCTAGAAAGGCAGTGACCACAGCCCAGTGTAAGCCAAGGACTTGCCTGACAAGAGCATCACCATCTGCTTTTGCAAACGGAATCTCTCTTCCTGGTGGAGTTGCCCCTGGGCACCTTGACTCGCGACTGTAGGCATGGTGGGGTCAGTGAGGGTAGAGAGAGGGACAAAATGGATTTTCTGGTGACATGTGGGGCCAGCTTCTGATGTCGCTGGTGAGAGAGCACATCACTCACTAGGCAAACCGTGGGTAGACAAGGAACCAGGGACCCTGTGGAAAATCCTGGGGCTCTTCAGGGAGCTAGATGTTGTCGTGGGCGTAGACTATTGTGTGTGTTGCTGGGGGAGGAGTGCGGCCCCAACCCTTCCCCTGACTCCTGAGAAAGTCCTTCTGTTACTTCTGTTTCTGCAATACGTCCTCAAGCCCAGGGCAGGGCTCGCCCCTTCACTGAGCACGCTCAGTTGCCACACACCTCCTCCTTCCCCTTTGTGGACCCCCAGTGGCGGGGACTGAGACACACGGGGTCAGGAAGCAGTTCTAGGAGCTGGGGGGGGGGGGGGGGGACAGGGAAGCATCGGGGACTCAGGACATGCTCTGTTCTGTCAGCCGCCCTCAGCCTTCCAGCCACTGTGACTCCTTCACTTGCTGAGGCCTTCCTCCTGGTTCCTGCCGGACCTGAACCCCTCCCTCTTCCCAGCTTCCCCTTCGTGGGCCTCGCCGGCTGGCACAGCACACTGAGTTCTGGGGCCACTGTTCCCACACGGGGTCCCAAGGCTCTGTTTATGAACCCCTGGCACATCACCATGGCCTTTTTAAGTCAGCGGTTAGTGTCCCAGGACTTGTATTGTTTCGTTTCCTGAAAGGTCAGGTCCTAGAGAGCTTAATCTGCCCTTGCTGGGGGAGCCCTGGCTGGCAAAGCAAATCTGTCAGGTCAGCCTGGCCACATGTGGGGAGAGCCAGAGCTGGCATGGGCTTTGAGGGAGGCTGGCCGGAGTCGCAGACAGTGGCCCTGACAGTCCTGCTTGTTCCTCAGCCCCTGGCAAAGCCTGAGTGGACTGGATTCCTATCCTGCGGAACACAGATGCTTCCTCCTGAGCCTGTCTGCCCCTCGGAGGAGCACAGCCAGAGGGGGGAAGGAGTGTTTGTCCCCTGTGAGCCCCTTCTCTCTGTTCTCTTGGTCACTCCCATGATCTGTCCCGCCTCCAGCTCCAAGCGAAGTGCCGTTGCCGTATAAACAAACGGTTTCACGATAATAAATGTTTAAGCCTTTTCAGATACTCTGTTTCCTTTGATTTCCGCAGTTTCTGACGGGACTGCAGTCTGAGTCCTTCCTCTTCGGTTGGAAAGGATTCGGAACATCGGACCACCGGGCAGGTGGAGTCGATGGGGAATGTGTCCAACCCGAGAGCCCTTATAGACGGGCCTCGGGCAGCACTGGCAGCTGTAACCAGGGCTATTTCATGCCTGTCTTGCCCCCCTTTGTTTGGAAGCGCTCCAGAGCATTCCACCAGCTGTTGTACGGAGGGACACCTGCATTGCCATTGTCACTGAAATTCCTTTTTTTTTTTTTTTTAAATTTAATGTTTGTTTATTTTTGAGAGAGAGAGAGAGAGAGCGCAAGCAAGAGGGGCAGAGAGAGAGGGAGACACCTAATCTGAAGCAGGGTCCAGGCTCCGAGCTGTCAGCACAGAACTGGATGTGGAGCTCGAACCCACGGACCGCGAGATCATGACCTGAGCCAAAGTCGGACGCTTCGCTGATGGAACCGCCCACGCACCCCTGTGTCACTGAGATTCCGCTGCAGCCATTTGGTCATGCTTTTCCACGTAGCCCCTCAGCCCGCAGACCCTGTAAGAGCTGCCTGGGAGGTCCTGCGCAGCGATGGGATTCGAGGCTGTTGTCCTGTTCTGAAGAGAACCTTTACTTGCATCTTAACTCTGAAGATCAGGGTATTAAAAGGCCTGGCGCCTGGGTGGCTCAGTCGGTTGGGTGTCCGACTTCGGCTCAGGTCATGATCTCGCAGTCCGTGAGTTCGAGCCCCGCGTCGGGCTCTGTGCTGACAGCTCAGAGCCTGGAGCCTGTTTCAGATTCTGTGTCTCCCTCTCTCTCTGACCCTCCCCCATTCATGATCTGTCTCTCTCTGTCTCAAAAATAAAATAAAACGTTAAAAAAAATTAAAAAAAAAAAAAGGCCTGGCTCATCAAAATCACAAACTATAGAAATAATGTTTCAGATGCACAGGCAAGGTGCCGGCCAGGTGCCTCTGGCCAGTCTTGGGTGTGCAGTGGGCAGGGGGGATTCTTGATTTTTAAAAACCTCCCAGAGACCGTGGAGTCCATAGGGAGGCCGACCCAACAAGAAAGACATGATCAGCTACCAGATTCTTCTGGAAATAGAGGACTGCTAAGGTGGTTCAGCAGGCAGCGTGCTCTCTAAAACAAGGACTGGGAGGGGCACCTGGGTGGCTCAGTCGGGTAAGCAACCGACTTCGGCTCAGGTCATGATCTCATGGTTTGTGAGTTCGAGCCCCATGTCGGGCTTTGGTGCTGACAGCTTGGAGCCAGGAGCCTGCTTTCGATTCTGTCTCCCTCTCTCTCTGCCCCTCCCCTGCTCATGCTCTCTCAAAATAAACAAACATTGAAAACAAATTTAAATAAACACTACAGTGCCTGGGTGGCCCAGTCGGTTGGGTGTCCAGCTTTGACTCGGGTCATGATCTTGTGGTTCGTGGGTTCGGGTCCCACGTCGGGCTCTGTGCTGACAGCTCGGAGCCTGGAGCCTGCTGCAGATTCTGTGTCTCCCTCTCTCTCTCTCTGCCCCTCCCCTGCTTGCTCTCTGTTTCTCTCTCTCTCTCTCTCTCTCTCAAAAATAAACAGTAAACAAAAATTTTTTAATAAAACTAGGGCTGGGAGAGTGACGTGGTGCCTTGCAGACGTGGACACTTAATATTTCCTGGTTTGATATTATGGCCGAAAAGCAGAATTAGAAAGTATGTGGAGCTTGTGAGTAATCTCTTGGAAGAAACCAAAGACGGTGAAGCCGGCAGGGATTGACCGATACGGGGCAGGGTTCGTCCACATCTGGTGCTTCTGGGACTCTTTGGCTCTTACCCCCCGCCTGAGTTCTTTGAAACACACCCCTCTGCACACCTTTGACTGGCAGGAACAGCCCTGACCTAACGACCTGGTCCCATGGGAGGCACAGCAGAAGGCTGTGTTTACTGGAAGCCCAGGGGAGTGGAGGTAAATGCAGGTGTGGTCGGGAAACGTAGCCGGTTCACTTCACCCGGGAGGCACAGGGCCAAAGCCGGCTGACCTGCCCACACCCATGCTGGCTCTCCCACCCGGGTGGTTCCTGCCCCCTGCTGAGCACGGCCCCTGAGCAGAACGAAGTCGGGGGACCCGCTGCGTGTCGCAGCCAGGCCCCGAGGCGCACGCCAGACACGCTCCAGCCTTCGCCAGCTTGCAGCCGCTGCCCCGGAGCGGGCGGGTCGTGTGGCTGAGGTCCTGTCCTGAGCCACACGCCGGTCTAACACGCTTCTCCCTGCCATCGGACATGCTTGCTCGGAAGCAGAGTCTGAGCCTGATGTTTGCTGTCTCCTGTGCGTCCGGGGCTCTGGTTTGCTTTTTGTTTCGAGCCCTCTTGGTAAAAAGAACGGCTGTCGACAGGGTAGGAAGAGTGACCTCCAGAGTGGGGGGGGGGGGTGATGTATGTTGCTGTCACCTGGAAACTCAAATCAGCCATAAGCCAGAACCTTTGCTGTGACAACGTAAAGAAAAATATCGTGCCTCGGTTAGGTCGTGTCCCCGTCTATAAGAAGCAGACAGCCAGAGGGCATCAGCACTAACTGCAACAGAGTGAGGTCAGCTCAGATTTCAGTGGAAGGGACGGGATGCACACAGGGTTGGAAGCTCTAAGTGGAGTCCTTAAAATCAGAGTATGTAAAAAAAATTTTTTTAATCTTGATTTATTTTTGAGAGAGAGAGGGAGACAGATTACGAGCTGTCGGCACAGAGCCCGACGCAGGGCTCAAACCCACGGACCATGAAATCATGACCTGAGCCGAAGTCAGACGTTTGACTGAGCCATCCAGGCACCCCTAAAATCAGAGTATTTAAAGGCATCGCTAATGGAGTGGAAGGTTCTGGATTTCTTTTTCTGTTTTCTTTTTTTTTTAAGTTTTTTGATTCATTTTGAGAGAGAGAGACAGAGAGAGAACACCAAGCATGCTCCACATTGTCAATGCAGAGCTCGATGCAGGGCTCAAACTCACGAACTGTGAGCTAATGACCTGAGTTGGATGCTTAACAGATCGAGCCACCCAGACGGCCCAGGTTCCAGATTTCTGATGAGATTTTCAAAGTAGGTTATGTTTTCATCATGTTAGGATGGGTTAGGTTAATTTCTATCCCCACACTAATTAGAATTAATTAGGCTCTAGATGTGCAAGCAAGTAGCCGAATGCCTCACCAAGCTTGGCTGGTGGCAGGATAGGGGAGGGTGTTGAGTATAAGAAGTCCCAGAGGAGAGGGGCTGTGGGTTGGAATACAGGTCTTGGCCTTGGGTCTTGTATTATTATTAACCTGTAGCCCAGATGTTTCATTCGCTTGGCAGGTGAATTTGCCAGTTGGTGCTACCAAGATAGGGAGCAAATGAAAATGGTATTAATAAATTGGATAAGTGCTCAGGATGAAGTTCAGTGAGGAAAACAGAATTGTACCAGCCATTACAAATGCCTGCAGAAGCAGAAGAGATCGCGAAGAATGGGCAAATGTAACAGAAAAATGTCTGGGGTTGAGGGTGAGGCCAGCGTCCCTCAGTGGTGTAGGGCTGTGGTTGAAGCAGCCATAGGGGAATATTCTAGACTATTTCAGGCTGATAAGGCTATAGGTAGACTTGGAAACTGACCTACAGATAAAGGAATTTGGGACTTGAACTTAGAACGACTTGGAATTCCACATTTTTAGTATGTAAAAAAATCCCGATTTGAAGACAGGTACCAATTCTTCTTAATATTCACTGGAGATGGAATCAAGTTTCCAGAGTTTGGGCGGATGCAGGAAAAACCTGGCAGTGAACGTCATGAAACATCAGAATGAGGTTTTGAGGGAAGGTTCTGGTTTCTGATGAGACTTTGAAAGCGGGCTCTGTCTTCATCTTGTCAGGATGGATTACCTCCATCCCTCGGTTGTTGCTGATGGCTGGGCCCCGACACCGAGACCCCCCCCTCCCCCACCTGCTTTTACGCTCCCAAGAAGCTCCGGGTCTCCCTGTGCCCATCTGTGGCCCTCTTTTCTGGGTCACGGGCTAGCCGGAGTCAGATACCCTGACCTAACCGGATCGTGCTTCTTTGTCTCCTCTCTTGCAGTACGAGTTTAAAGCCAAAAACATCAAGAAGAAGAAGGTGAGCATTATGGTTTCAGTGGATGGCGTGAAAGTGATTCTGAAGAAGAAGAAAAAGGTAAGTGACTCTGAACCAGAAAGCAGGAAAGAGGGGAGCAGGGAATATAGGCGTGGGGCGCCTTTTCCTTCTAGGCCGCTCTCTGGACAGAATCCTTCCTCGTCTGGGGAGCGGTCTGCCTGGACCAGCCATGGTGTCGAGAGAAGTGAGGCTGAGGCCCATGGCCCAGGCAGCCGATTGGCTCCATGAGTCCTGTGTCCCTTGGGTGACAGGGCCCACCTCCTGTCACCCTTGTCTTTTGTTACTGTACTTTGCAGTCTTGATCTCAGGAGATACTTTAAATTCAAGTGATGACGGGTAAGAGGGTTTGGCGGGAGCGGATGAGGAAGCTCCATTAGCAGCTGTCGCCTTCTGTCCCAGGAATGACCCTCAGTCCCACCTGAGGTGACGTCCAGCCCCATTGTATGTTCTGTTGCTGCTGTTACAGCCCATCTATTTGAACAGTCCTTCGAGACCCGTCTGCCGCGGCTGTTCAGTGTGCGGGAGGCTGGGCCAAGGGTCTCCAAGGCGGGAAGAAGGGAGGAGGGACTGAGCCGTTCGGGGGGCATTCCTCTGAGCTGGGCTGAGACAAGCAAGTGGGTGTATGTTGCCTCAACACGTGGCTGTTTTTGTGTTAGTTGTACGTGCCGTGGGAGAATGATGTTACTAACCCCTGGGAAGAGCTAGGTGTCCATATTGGCAGAAGGTAGAGTGTATGTTTCCAGAAAGAAACGGAAAGGGGCTTGGTTGATTGAGGATAGATGAGGAATCTTCTCGTTTCTTTGTTTCTGAGCTCTGCTGATACTTTTTAAATTTATGATAGCTTTGTTTTATACGTATTTTTTTTTATTGTTTGTTTATTTTTGAGAGAGACAGAGACAGAATGCAAGTGGGTTAGGGGCAGAGAGAGAGACAGACACAGAATCGGAAGCAGGCTCCAGGCTCTGAGCTGTCAGCACAGAGCCCGACGCGGGCCTTGAACTCACGAGCTGTGAGATCACGACCTGAGCTCTCAAGCTGCCTTTCGTTCCAAACCTAAGATGCTGTTAATTCGAATGGGAATCAAGGCAGGCCTTGAGTCTGGGGGATATGGAAGGGCCTGGTTGTAGGTGACATAAGCTCGGAGAATCGAGTGGTTGAGAGCGGTGTGGAAGGGTGTTGGCAATCCAAGGATTTAAATCTGCTCTGTGTCCTCGACCAAAGACATTACCCAGCGTGTGACCAGACGCCACACAGTGGTGGGGACTTGACTGCTTCCTTAGGTAGCCCATTTTTTCTCTGGTCAGCTGGAGTTTACAAAGGTCTCCCATGTACTAAAACTTGCTCTCTCATGCTCCCTAAATATCTTTAAGGGTGGTTCAAGAAAGTGTTATGGCTATGAGGTTGGAAGTATATAGGAAAAAATAGCACATGATACTGTTTGTAAAGAACACCTTAAAAATTCACAAGTGGTAGGGAATTTGTAATGGCGTCTTAGATGTTTTCGACCTTATAAACCTCCACAGCGGGGCCACAGTCCTCGTCTTGTTCTTATTCCAAGGGTCTCTTTTCCGCCCTTCCCCCACCACACATACATGTGCACGGTGGTTAACCGTGGGACGGCCTTTAGAATATCGTCCTGTTAGGAGTCCCTGAGCAGGAGAGTGGCTGAAGCAAGCCGAGGCCCATCAGGTGGTGGTGTCCCTGGGCCCCAGTTAAATAAATCACGGATGACAACCATGTGGATTTAAAAGCGAGAGATACCCTCAGGAAAAAACGTGGGTCGGTGCCACCTGAGCTCATGATTCAGGCAGCCGGCTGAGTCCCAGCTTGGCTTTTGTCACGAGTGTCCTAGAGCTTTGCTCGGCCCTTCGTGGGGGGGGGGGGGGGTGTTGGGGGGGGGCAGGAACCTGTGGCTCAGCGCCCTCAGGTCCTACCTGACGAGGCGACGGTTGTGACGTGAGGGCACTTTCCACATCACAAGATGCCTTCCCGCCCGTTCCATCCATCCCTTCGTCAGGCCCGCTGGGAAGGTCTCGTGGACACGTGATCACCATCCACGGCACCCGGTCGCCTGGGGAAGCCAGCCACTCACGCCGTGTCCTCCCCGAACCGCCATCCGACCGGGCGCCAGGCGGTCGGCCTTTCCAAGTCCGAGACTCTCCTCACTTTTCGAGGTTAGGAGCCTGACCGGACGCTGACTTGTACTTGACAGAGGTCAAAAGAGGCTGATGGGTGGACCAGCCCACCCCTTCCTTTATTCGCTCTGAGACGTCGAGCGGTTTCCCGGACCAGCTACACTCACGTTAGCCCGATGAGCCTGCAAATCTCGGTTTTTCTCCATCGGGGGCAAGTGATGTGAGAAGGCAGATTGCCAGAGGTGGTCCGGCGAGCGTGACGCGGAGGGAGTCCACTAACTGTGTGGCGGGAACGTTTCCTGGCTCCGTGGTACCCAGGTCCCCGGGATGTTGGGAGGGGCCTTGTCGGGTGCATGCTGTCCGAGGGTATGTTCCACAGGCTCATCACTGACTTTGGTACCTTCCTGGCACCCCCGCCCCCGGCCCCCCACCATGCACGCACACTTCTGGCTGACATCACCTTTACTTTCCGTTAGGTTCTGTGTCAAGGCCTGCTGTCCTGGGGCCTCTTCTGTCCCTTTCGGGTAACTTCGCATACCTCTGATTTGATCCATTATGATGGCACTTTGCGGTTTTGCCCTTCGGGGATGGTCTTACTGCCATCTCGCTGTGCCCCTGTGCCCCTCCCGTATCCTGTACCACATACAGCATCACCCCCACTCTACCTGGGGAAAAAATGATGTCAAAGAGCCTTAGATATTTGGCCCGAGATCACGCCACACGTAAGGACACCTGTGTGCGGAACGTCACCTGGCAGAGACGCCGGCCCCCTTCCACCGGGTGATGCAAGCTGAGCGGGGGAAGCGTCTCCCCTGGGGAGCCCGTGGGGCCTTGCGACTCATTTTGAAACTCCATCCCTGGTCATTGCTAGTGCGGGTCCCCCCTGCAGCTGGCCTAGGGAAGAGGTGATCTAACAGGCCTTCCCCTCGATCCGATTCTTCTGATGCCAGGCTTGGAAGGAAGGGAAGCCTCCCGACCTGTTTCCTCCGCCCCTGCCTGGTGTCTGCTCCAGGCGGTGGTTGTGAGTCAGATGCTGCCTGTAAGCACGGTGACTGCGTGTGCTGCCTCGGACAGACTGTGTGCACGCTAACAGCCATCAGCCTTTGCGGCATCTTGTTCCCCCGGGACCGTCCTCTACGATCCGAGTGTGCGGATACCGCCCCGATGTCTGTGTGCCTGTCTGTGTCTAGAATGGAGAGGGACTGGGTAGAGACCTGCCACACCTGCCTCCCCGGACATGGGACGGTCTGCAGGTTTGGGTGATGGCCGTCCTCATCAGGTTAAGAACGAGAGCTCTTGCCGGGTAGCCGAATGTGCAGAAAAAGTCACGGCCGGTGTTCAGCCGTGGGCACCCGTGTCGGGACAGCCTGACGTGCTCCACTGATGAGTCTGTGTCTGCGCTGCAGCGGTCCGTCCAAGTGTCGAATAGCCCCCGCTTCCTGCAAACACGCTGACCTTCCGTGGGTTCGTGTGCGTGCCGGAAGGAGCCCTTGGCCGAGGAAGGAAGACCTGGCTCCGAGCCCTGGCGCTTCCCTCCCTCGCTGCATGGCCGTGGGCAGGTTGTTTCGCCTTCTTGAGCTTCAACTCTCGAGAGTCCGATTAGGTGACCACTTTCACTTCGCCAGCTGGAATATTCTGCACCAGCTCTGGAGCCGTGTTGTTGGCCTCTCCCGTATGTCTGTGTGGGTCACCTGTACTTAGGTCCTTGAAGCCTACTGAGCTGTGGATGAAGTAGACCCTAGAGGCCAAGTGGGCTTACGTGTTGTTGCTTCCTGATCCTCTGAGGCCAAACACTTCCCAAGGCAGCCGCCCTTCCCCCCCCCCCCCCCCCGCCCTCCTCCCGGCTGGGCCTGGGCAACAGTGCAATGCATCCTGACGGGGGGGGGGGGGGGGGGGGGGGGGCGGCGGGGAAAGAAGTGTGTTTACAGGGATCCTCTGTTCTCCCAGGAACTTTCCAAGGGCAGGGGCCACTGTTGGAAGCTCAGCACTTACTTGGGGGCCTGGCGCATGTGGTGTGTTTTCAGTTATTATGGCTGTCGGCTTGCTGGATGAGGGAACAGGATTTGTGTGTGGTGATATCCTCAAATCAGGAGGAGCTAAACACTTAGCAGTTGGATCAAATGAAGTCTCGTTTGTTACTTTGGGCCATCACCTTCCCCTCCCTCTTCCTCCTCCTCTCAATTTGCCCGTTTGAAGAGACAGAGACAAGAGCCTTCCCCAAGCTCAGAAAGGCCTCCGTGGAAGTCACTAACGTCGGTGGTATTAGGAGTCGGACTTGCTCAGTGACTCTGGTCTGTGGTGCTTGATTCTAGCGTAGGCGGTAGCCAAATATTTTGTGATTATCTCTCCCTGAGACATAAAAAAAAAAAATATGTATCTTTTTGGTTATATTCGCAAGTGTCTAAAAAAGGCTGCCGCCTTGAACCGATGCCGGCAGATAATGAATCTCAAATTGCTGTGACTCTTGGTTTATATTTGTGGTGTGAACCCCACTATTAAGTGGCTTTGTCATCTTCCAATCAGTACATTTTCCTCAACTCCCAGCCAAACCCAAGTAATTAGTTTTGCTGTGTATATAATAATGATTATTCATTACAATCCTGGAATCACACTATAGTACTCTTTGCTAGGGAGTGGACTTCTCAACGTTTTTTGTTTTTTTTTTTTTATTTATTTTGGGGACAGAGAGAGACAGAGCATGAACGGGGGAGGGGCAGAGAGAGAGGGAGATACAGAATCGGAAACAGGCTCCAGGCTCCGAGCCATCAGCCCAGAGCCTGACGCGGGGCTCGAACTCACGGACCGTGAGATCGTGACCTGGCTGAAGTCGGACGCTTAACCGACTGCGCCACCCAGGCGCCCCGGGAGTGGACTTCTCAATAAGAAGGATTAGTCTTGAACTTCGTCCAAAGGATTTTTCTACAAAAGGACCTGAAGGGCCTCAGTTTCATGTGGTTTCTCTTCTAAACCAATAACTTAGTTGGGATCTCCTAAGGCAACATTCTAGAAAGGCTCCATCGTTCTCATTAACAAATGTTCGTTGTATGTCTACCATATTCAAGGAACTGACTAGGATCTGTAAGGGTACTAGACACGGGCCCTTTCCAGCAAAATTATTTTTAATGGCACTATCTGTATACATAGGTCTATAGCTCCTACACAATTGCATGATGGTGATTTAGATCTTTCCCCCATGGGCTGTGAGCCTTTAGGGGCAGGGACCCTGTCTTCTCTCTAATCCTGTTTCATCTGTTTGGGAAGGTAGAAGACGAGAGGGAGCAAATTCGTGAAAGTAATGACAGTCTAAGATGGTAATGAGACGAGCTAACAGGAATGGCTAACACTGATACTGAGCACCTGCCATTTGCCAGGGCTGTTTGACGCACTGTATTACTTAGGAAATGGTCACCATCGTCCTCTGAGGTACGTACCGTTCTTTGTGAAAGAAGATGTAGCAACTTACCCAAGACCTCACATCCCATCAGAGGTGAAGTCAAGGTTTGAACCAGGTCTGTCTTGCTCAGATAAGTAGATTGTTCCCAGTGTCATGTTCCCGTGTGTGCACTTACCTCTTCAGGCTGCTTGGAGAAAAGCCACTCCAGAGAAAACGCATCACTGATTAATCCAGGGTCTTTAACTTCTAGCCTGTACTCTGTCAACTGGCCTATCACGTTGCGGGAAAACTGGTTCCCTGTCCAAAGAGAAGCATTCGCTATCATGGAAACACAGAACTCAAATCTAATTGAGTAAGAAAAGGAGGCGCTTAGAATTACAGAAGCAGGATTTAGGAGAAAAACTTCAGAAATGATCTGATCTGATCCCCTGGTTGATGAGTAAGCAAATCAAGAGAGGCACAGTGACTGTCCTAGGGTTACCCAGAGATAACTAGGGTACATAGTTACTGATGGAGCCAGGACTAAACTTGGTCTGGTCTTCTTTCTACCCTGTGATGTTTCCAGGCCTTATTTTCTGCTAACTTTAAAACATGCACATTAGGAATTGCGTACATTGTGTGAGAATTTACTAGCAAGCACTTCAGTTTTGAAATGTGTTTCCTATATCCAGTATCCATAGGTTATGCCAGAAGATGAGTGATAGCTATATTTTTGGACTAATCCTGTTCCCTCTGGAAGCATGGAGAACTTGTCAAGCTGAGTTAATGAGACTTTTGCAAGGTTATGCTTTGGGCTCTTTGATTTTTTTTGTTTTGTTTTTGTTTTTGTTTTTTGAGAAATCCCCATTGCTGCCAGGAACATGAATAATGGTAAAGCTTACAGATTTTGCAATGTGCCTACTGATAATTTCCAGTAAGGGTAGGAAATAAATCTCGATACAAATCCTTCCTCCACTTTTGGGGAAGAGCTTCAGAGATGCCATATGCATTTCTGGGCTCCAAAGGGAGACAGAACAGCTATGATGATTATCCCTAACTCTCGTTTGTGGTTTTGGCCCTTCAAGGCAGACCTACGTCTGACCTAGTTCCCAGGTAATATTCCTTGCCGGGAGATTTTGGAACGTCAAAATGGCTGTAACTTTCCATAGAGGACTGGCCATTTGCACTCACTAGATACAGGACGTGCTTACCGTATTCAGTGGTCTTATAGGAACATACCCTGTAAGCCCTTTATCATTTGTAGGCGACGGAGAGGGACGTTCTTTGATTCCATCACTTGGAGTAGCAAGGAGAACATGGGTCGTGGAGGGTATACGAGTTGGGTTCAATTACCACTGGACTAGGTGAACTCAGATGGAAGTAAGTTACCATCTCCGAGGCTTAGTGTTTATCTTTTAAGGTTGAGATCAATTTTGATAACGCAAAGGAAGCATTATATAAACATCGTTAAATGAAAGGAAGACTTCTCTCCCATATCAACTGGAGAATTTCTTGTGAGGATAGAAAATGAAGCAGTTATAAAATGACTTTCCTGTATTTTTCTCACTTTGTGTTATTCTAGGTCCTCCAAAAAGCACATGCCAAGACAGGATTGAATTCCTGTGAGAGAAAATGGGGGAGGCCCTGGGAGAGGCTGGTAACTATCCCATTTCTGAGTAGGTCTGATTCCAAGGGGAGGAGAGAGCAAGGAAGGAAGGAAGGATGGATGAAAGTCTCGTAGATGGCAGTGTGCTCTGAGGAAGGTTTGGCAAGACTGTCAGGAAATTGTGAAGGCAAAGTCCCATGTGGGAGGACTCCTGTGTCTCCCAGAAACGGGCCTGCCCTGTGCACCCCTGAGCACCCCTGATGGGCTGGGAGCATCCCGGAAGCAGGGCCCCTCAAAGAAGCAAGAGGACGGGCTTCAGAATGCCGCCCCTGGGATCTTGGCTAAACTCTCTGTAATGGAAGATCGGTAGGGCACATCCTTGTGACGACAACTTAACTCCAGAAAATTCTGACTAGCCAATAATATGACGCAGAGCCTTCCCTCACGTTAAGTTGCTCTATCCTGTTGACTTTTTAAATTCCCTTGGAGTAAGGAATTGATAAGAAGAAGAGAAGGGGGAGGGGAGACTGATGGCGGAGGGAAGGCATAGAGAGACATGGGTTAGCGAACCCTAGTTCAGGGTCCTCCTGAAGGTCTCGACCGTGCTGAGAGTGTCCTTGGCAGGTGCAGAGGGGACAACAAGCAAGAGAAAGGAGTTACGTGTGTACAGGTACAGGTTGGGGGGCTGGCAGATGGCCAGACAGCTGCCCCTAGGGTGCTCCCTCTCCGCTAACATTCCCCCTCTCCCCCATCCCTTTATATTTATGGAGCCGGTGAGGGGGCTGATCTTTGCCTCCCTGGGCCTCGCTTATGGGCCTCCCTGCCGTACCTGCCTGGACTCTGAATGGTGCCAGTGAGGCCTGCCTGAGCCTGGGCCTCAGGTTGAAGGAGGCTGAAGACCAGCTCGTTCTGTCCTGCTGGTCCTCCTGGGCTGATGGTGGCAAACCCTGCCTCGAAGAGGTGTTGACAGCCTCAGGGACGCACCCCTCTCCCTTCCTCCTCTCTTCTCCTTTCTCCTCTCCACTCCCATCTGGACTTGAAATGTCTTCCTTTTCTGGCTCATCTTGGAGACTACAGCCAGTGGGTAAACAAAACTGAAAATTCCTACATGTAGCTACCAAGACTCCCGAGACCTTATTTCTAAGCATTAAAAAAAAAAAAAAAAAAAAATGCTTTCAGATAGAAGCGAGAGGCATGTGAGTTTCTGAAGACAGTAAAACTACCACTCTCTCTGTCCCCCCCCAAAATAAACAAACTTAAAAAAAAAAAGTGTTTTCTGAAATGTCCAGGTTTCGATTGAAAAATCACTTGCCACACCAGAAATGAGGAAAATCTCAACTTGAATGAACAAAAGATAGTCAAGAGATGCCAATACCGAGAGGACAGATGTTAGATGATGTGACAGAGACGTTAAGGCAGCCGTCGTAAAAATACTTCCATGAGCAGTTACGCTCTTGACACAGAAGAAGCGGAAAGTCTCAGCAAAGACATAGAAGAAAGCAGAACCAAATGGAAATGTTAGGACTAAAACCTGCAACTGCTGAAATCAGATGTAAATAAACAGGCTTAGCAGCAGAGAGGTGGTGCTTTCCAGACATGAATTAAGTTAACCTCCGGCAGGACATGTGGTCCTAAATATAGACGTGGTTTAACTTAATATTTGATTACTTAATTTTTCTATTATGCTTTTGCCCCCACATCAAGCCGTATTTGAAACCTTATATTTTGCTGTGTAAAGAATTCCTGTGGTGAACATTTATAGTGTGTGTTTAAAATAGGCATCCATGGGGCGCCCAGGGGACTCAGTCGGTTGAGCTTCTGCCTTCAGCTCAGGTCATGATCTCACGGCTTGTGAGTTTGAGCCCTGAGTCGGGCTCTGTGCTGACAGCTAGCTCAGAGCCTGGAGCCTGCTTCAGATTCTGTGTCCTTGTCTCTCTCTCTGACCCTCCCCTGCTTGTGCTTGCCCACACGCGCTCTCTCTCATTCTCTCAAAATGAACGAATGAATGAATGAATAAATAAATAAATAAATAAATAAATAAATAAATAAATAAATACAGGCATCCAAATTATGAGTTACTTTGCCTCTGAGAACTCTCAGTGTGTCCGTTGGAAACTGGCCTAACATGTGCCAGGAAGGGTAGGAGGCGGCTAAAAATACTATCAACCGATCCTTGCTGGGTTAAGAGCAGTATCACAGCCAGAACAGAGATAGGAATGTGTGTCTGCAGATTAGACCACATGTAAATCAGGAAGGGATTCAGGCCAGAGTAGCAGGTGTTGAGGGGGGCATTGGCAAATACAGTGGGTACGAAGGGGGCACCTGGATGGCTCAGTTGGTTTAGCGTCCCACTTGGACTCAGGTCGTGATCTCACATTTTGTGAGTTCGAGGCCCGCGTCGGGCTCTGTGCTGGCAGCTCGGAGCCTGGAGCCCGCTTCGGATTCTGTGTTTCCCTCTCTCTCTGCCCCTCCCTGGCTCGCCCTCTGTCTCTCTCTCTCAAGAATAAACATTGAAAAAAAAAATTTTTTTTAAGAGGGGTGCAAAGAAGGTCAGCTAGGGTAGTGAGAAATCCAGAAGACTTGTCTGCTGAGGAATGTTGACAAAGCCTGGGGTGATTTAGTTTAAAGAAGAGAGTCTGGATTGGCTGTGTTTATACGCATCTAGAGAGTTCCTATTTAGAAAAAGATGTACTCTCCTTCTTTCTGGATTTGCTCCAAATGGGCCATTCCTGTATTAAAATCTTGCAGGGCAATGAGTAGCAGTTACAGGAAGGTAACTTTTGAAAAGAAATAGTTAATTCTTTTTTTGCTTTTTTTAAAGTTTATTTATTTACTTTTGAGGGAGAGAGTTGGGGAGGATCGGAGAGAGGGAGGGAGAGAGAATCCCAAGCGGGCTCTGCACTGTCAGTGCAAAGCCCGATGCGGGGCTTGAACCAACGAACCGCGAGATCAGGACCTGAGCCCAAATCAATGCTTAGAGATTTAACCGGTTGAGCCATCCAGGTGTCCCCCCAAAACAGTTAATTCTTGAAGCTGAGTTTCCTTGTCTGTAAAACAGCATTGGATACCTAATGCTTGTAAGCCCGTCGAAAAGCCACCTCTGTGGGTTGGATTGGTATTGAATAAGAATTTGGGGGTGAAATGGTGTGTGTGTGTGTGTGTGTGTGTGTGTGTGTGCGCGCGCGCGCGCACGTACATACACCTGCCAGGTGCGTACGGGGTTGTGTTTGAGTGTTCACGCTGGAGAAATGCTTCAGGCCGAAGGGGCCTGAATATAGCCCCCCCCCCGGCCCCCGGGGGAGGCCTCTGTCTTCACACCCCCAGCGCTTTGAGAGCCACTGCCCTGTGCTCTCTGACAAACCCCCAGAGCTGACAGTGCTCGTTCCACGGTGATTAATCCAACGTACACTTGCTTGCCTTTCACTCTGCTTGATCCCCATCGATGGAGAGAGGAGTGTGCGACTCCCAGGTTGTCCTGGGCAGCACCGCCCCTGCGGCAGAGGCCAGTGAAGGTGCAGCAGGAGCCCCTGTCCCTGCACCTGGGGACCTGGGAGGTGGGGGTGCTCCTCCCCTCATCAAGCATCCGGGGCCTCTGGAACCGCCCCTGAGTCCTCTGCCCTAGCCCTCGCCCCCATCCTGTCCTCGTCCCCAGCTGCTCAGGGGTGTCCTTTGTGTTCGCCGTGAGTTAGGTTCCCAGCCAGCACGACTGTCCTCTTGGGTGACTACAGATACACTAGTTAACTCTCCAGGCCTGTATCCAGCTTTGTCCCCTTTGAGGAGGGGAGGGTGAGGATTACACTTCCTTTGCTTTTGACAGCACCATTCACTGCTCTGCCTCCTTCTCCCTTTTTAAAAAAATATTTATTTTGAGAGAGTGAGTGAGTGAGCAGGGGAGGGAGGGAGGGAGGGAGGGAGAGAGAGAGAGAGAGAGAGAGAGAGAGAGAGAGAGAGAGAGAGAGAATCCTAAGCAGACTCCACACTGCCAGTGCAGAGCCAGACACAGGGCTCGAAGTCACGTCCCATGAGATTATGAGCTGAGCCAAAACCAAGAGTCAGACGCTTAACCGTCTGAGCCCCTGGGTGCCCCTCCTTCTCCCTTTTGTTCCTCCTGCTTCTCCCACTCCTCTGGAGTGATATGTCGTCTCTTTTTTCCCCTTGGCGATTTCTCCATGAACTTTTGATTTAGAGTCTGCTTGTGGCCCCCTGGGGTGGCCTTGGCTCCCACCTGCCTCCTGTGCCCCGGAGAGGCAGTCTCCTTAAAGTGTTAGAAGGAAACCGCTCAGACCAGACACGATGTTTTCCATTCGGCCTCTGGAGCCCTGGGCGCCAGGCCTCTTAGAAGAAGTCAGGCCAGGAGCAAGTGCATGCGTTTGCATAGGCATCGGTAGCTCGATGTCTGCCCTGGTTCTGTGGCGGAGGACAAGCCTAACTTATTCATTTACAGCTTCTTTTATTGCAGAAAAAGGAGTGGACGTGGGATGAAAGCAAGATGCTGGTGATGCAGGACCCCATCTACAGGTAAGAGCCCCATCCCTCCCTGTTGTCCCTTGGAGCTGTCAGGCTGGTGGGTCCAGACAAGTCCAAATAAATTTCTGCTGCATGTCTCTTCTGAGACCTGTGGTTTCTAGACACGTAAGTACGAGAAGCAGATCGACCTCGTCTTGAAGACTGAGTGGAAAATTCTTCTCGGGCTCAATTGCGCCGTCTGGAAATGGTGAAGGATTTTTGCCTGGTGTTTAGGCCAAATCTTTTGGTTGTAGTTTGAGACTTTTCCGTCTTGTGCTAGTTTTATCTTAACTGAAACTTCATGATTGCATATCTGTTCCACCTCTCTGCCCCTTCAGAAACTGAGTGCAGATAAAGGGTTGGTGATCTTTTGGAAAAGCAGAAAGTCCCACGTATAACCCCTAGAAATGGCTTTCACAGTGAGACTGGTAGGATTCCTCTAGAGATCAGATGTGTGCTCGCTGGGCAGGGGAATACCTGATGGTCACAACACGGAGCGCCAGGGCCTGCTTTAGACCCTCGGTGGGACCTTGATTCACCGTGTGACTCTTGTGCCCCAGGCTTCGCTGACCAAGCCCCATCCACCCCACCCCTACCTCCTCCTTGTTTTCTTCACTGACAGAATGGGTATGAGCGCTTCCTTTGGGATCTGGGGGAACCTAGATTTCGGTGTTTCATCTCCCCTCAAATGACTTGCTTCGGATGACAAAATGGATAAAGGTTGGGACTCAACCCACAAGTTCGCAACATGGTGGCCCTGCCTTCCAGTCAAAGAGCGGATGCCTATGAAGTGAAATTTCCATTCGTTCAAACAAATGCACAAGTGTGAAAACTCTCGTGTCAGGTCCTGTGCTGGGTGATTGAGTGGATGATTCAAGTGAGTAAGTCACGGTCCCTTGTTCTTGGGGAGCGTTGGTCTGAAAGGCAATGGGGTCCCGAACCAGTCACTACAGCACAAGACCAGGCGTCTGACAACACCAATTTCTTTCTCCAGGTTCCTGTTGTACTTTTAAACGTTTGTGGACACGTTACAGCGTGTTATTGTCCAAGTCTTTTGCCAGTAAACTACGAGGCTTTTGCCGGTAAAGAACTACGCCCAGCTCACATTTGTGTTTCCAGCACCAGGCCTCTGTGTATCTGGCCTAGATGCGTCATTTAATAAATGTGCGATGGGCGGTTGGAGAAATGCACTGAGCTGGTATCTGAAAATTAACTTAAGTGTTGGAGTGACTCACAGAGGGGAGTAATCACTTTCTACTTGAGCGATAAGGAAAGAAACAGATTGCATCAGGACTGGGCTCGAAGGGTGTGAATGGATGAACCTCTCCCTGCCATTTGCATTTTGTAAAAGGAAGAATTTTTTGGGTTCCCCCCACCCCCCGCAGTGGCACATACACACACAAAGGCACCTCATCGTGGACGTGCCTCATGGACTCGAATCTTGCCTTCGCTTGGTTGAAAGGACTTTGCCCAAAGTTTTAACGACCTTGCCCAAACAAGCTGTCAATTTTATTTATTTTTTATAACAGCTTTATTTTGAGCTTTAAATTGAGCATACTTAAATGTGATTAATTTGGTAAGTTTTGACCTACGTGTACACTTCTAAAACCTAAAACCATCACCTTGGTCAAGATGAGGGGTATATGTTGCCCCCAAAAGTTTCCTTGTGTGCCCACGTATAATCTTCCCACCCCTCCCTGCCCCACCTCCCTCCCTCCTGCCCCCTACATCCCCAGGCAACTACTGATCTCCCTTCTGTTGTTCTAGATGAGTTTGTTTTCTTTCTCAAATTTTGTGCAGAGTCCTACAGTGTATCCTTTTGGGGGGGCTGGCTTCTTTCCTTAAGGAATCATTCCTTGTCATTGTATATATCAGTAGCGTATCCCTTTTTAGTACCAAATGGGATTCCACTATATGAGTATAACTCAGTGTGCTTAGCCATTCACCTGTTGGTGGTTTCCAGTTCGGGGCTATTACAATGAAATTGTATTTGTATGGACATACAGTTTCGTGTTTCTTGGGAGAATACACCAAGAGTCGAATGACTATACAGTAGGGGTGTGTATTTATTTTTATTTATGTATTTTTAATGAAACAGTTCTGCTAGTGGAGTTTGAGACTTCCACTTCCTGCACATCTTTGCCAACACGTGATATTGTCAGTTTTTTTCTTAAAGTTCAGCCCTTCAAGTAGGTATGTATTAGTATCTCACTGTGGTTTTCATTTGCGTTTCCTAATGACTAATGATGTTGAACATCTTCTCATCTTCTGTGCCCTTGGTGTATCTTTTGTTAAGCATCTGTTCAAATCGTTAGCCCCTTTTTGATTGTGGTGTTTTGTTTTCTTACTGAATTTTGAGAGTTTTTGGTAAATTTTGAATGCATATCCTTTATCAGGTATCTGGTTTGCAAATATTTTTTTTCCAAGTCTGGTTTGTCTTTTCTCTTAACAATGTCTTTTGAAGAGCAGACGTTTGCTTTTGATGAAGTCCAAATTATCAATTTTTTAAATGCACGGATTGCATTTTTGGTGTCGTAACTAAGAAACCTTTGACTGACTCAAGATCACAAAGACTTTCTTCTAAGCGTTACATTTAGGTGTGTGATCTACTTTGATTCATTTGTTAATATAATGTAAGGGATATATCAAAGATTTTGTTTTTCCTCCTGTACGCGGATGTCCACTTCCAACCTCATTTGTTGGAAAGACTGTTCTTAGCTGAAGTACCATTGTTGAAAATCCATTACCCCTCTCTGTGTAATTTATTTCAGAACTCTTTCTTCTGTTCCATCCATCCAGGTATCTGTCATGATGCCAGAACCACAGTGTCTTGTAGCTTAATAAAAATTCCTGGGAGAGGGGGCGCCTGGGTGGCTGAGTTGGGTGGGCATCCAGCTCTTGATTTCAGCTCAGGTCATGATCTTATGGTTCATGAGTTTGAACCCTGCATCAGGCTCTGTACTGACAGCATAGAGCCTACTTGGGATTCTCTCTCTCTTTCTCTCTCTCTCTCTCTGTCTCTCTCTCAAAGAATTAATAGGCTTAAAATAATTTTTTGAAATCGGGTAGTTTATCTTCTAACTATTCTTTTTTTTTTTTTTAATTTTTTTTTAAAGTTTATTTATTTTTGAGACAGAGAGAGACAGAGCATGAACAGGGGAGGGGCAGAGAGAGAGGGAGACACAGAATCTGAAACAGGCTCCAGGCTCTGAGCTGTCAGCACAGAGCCCGACGCGGGGCTCGAACTCACGGACCGTGAGATCGTGACCTGAGCCGAAGTCGGATGCTCAACCAACTGAGCCACCCAGGCGCCCCTATTCTTCTTTATATAAAGATTACTTTCAATTAGTATGGTGCATCTTTTTTCATTCATTCACTTTTAAGAAGAAATATGCTTTTTGTGCCTCTTGAATTTGGAGTTGTGAGTTCAAGCCCCATGTTGGGTATAGAGATTACTTAAAAATGAAATCTTTAGGGGCGCCTGGGTGGCGCAGTCGGTTAAGCGTCCGACTTCAGCCAGGTCACGATCTCGCGGTCCGTGAGTTCGAGCCCCGCGTCAGGCTCTGGGCTGATGGCTCGGAGCCTGGAGCCTGTTTCCAATTCTGTGTCTCCCTCTCTCTCTGCCCCTCCCCCGTTCATGCTCTGTCTCTCTCTGTCCCAAAAATAAATTAAAAACGTTGAAAAAAAAATTTAAAGAAAAAAATGAAATCTTTAAAGATATATATATATATGCTTTTTGGTGGGAGGGTAGAAAACAGCAAAGAAATCTTAAATCTTACAGTGAATTTTAAACAATATTTTTTGGGGGTGCGCCTGGGTGGTGCAGTTGGTTCAGTGACCAACTCTTGGTTTTGGCTCAGATCATGATCTTGCAGCTTTGTGGGTGCTTGGGATTTCTTCTCTGTCTCTTTCTCTCTCTGCCCCTCCCCCATCCACACTGTCTCTCTCTCTCAAAATAAATAAATAAACTTAAAATAATAATAATTTAAAATTTTTTAAAAATCTTTTAATTTTATTTATTTAATTTACATCCAAGTTAGTTAGCGTATAGTGCTATAATGATTTCAGGAGTAGGTTCCAGCAATTCATCCCCTGTGTATAACACCCAGTGCTCATCCCAACAAGTGTAAAAATTTTTTTTAATTTTAAGGTAGGGTCCATGCCCAACATAGGGCTTGAAGTCACAACCCTCAGATCTGTTGGGCAACGCCTCCCCCCACCATAAAGAAACCCCCTACAGCAGACTTTCTGGTTGTAGGTCTCTCATGGATTGCTTCCTAACCTATCAGAATTCAGCAGCCCACATGTATGAACAAAGGCATGAAGTTTCCCCAGTGTTGTCCCAGGCTTCTAGATACTTCTTTCCCACTTATGTATTAAATTGGGTGTTTTTGGCCCCTGTACTTGTAAATTTGTATGTCTCTGTGTTATGGGTAGATGAAAGAGGACTTTATTCTAAACTGTGTGCCCCATTTCATCATCACTGAGGACATTTATCATCATGATAATATGGGGACATTTACAAATGCACTTTCTTTGCATACTGTTTCTTCCCCTCAGGAACCCCTCTGGTTTGATTGACTGGCATTGCCAAAGAATGCATAATTGCTTTTGGCTTTTATGTGTCTTTATTTTTTTTTTAATGTTGATTTATTTTTGAGAGAGAGAGACCGAGCATGAGTGGGGGAGGGGCAGAGAGAGAGGGAGACACAGAATCCGAAGCAGGCTCCAGGCTCTGAAGCGGTCAGCACAGAGCCGGATATGGGGCTTGAACTCACGAACCGCGAGATCATGACCTGAGCCGAAGTCGGACGCTTGCCCACTGAGCCACCCAGGCGCCCCTGCAGAAACACTGGGTCACTGCAGCATTTGCTTGCGGAAAACCCCTTTGTGGTACAATACATTCTTCCCAGCCAAAAGAAATGCCTTTACCACATCGGTAACGGAGTCCTCTTTTATTGACTCAGATTTTAAATTTAATTTTTTTTTTTTTGCATCTCTCACATAGAATAATAGAAGCATGGGTTTCTTTTTTATTGTGATGAAATATATAGAACATAAAATTTGCCATTTTAACAATTTTCAGTGTACAGATTAGTGGCATCGATTACACTTAGAGTGTTGTGCAGCCGTCCCCACCTTCCAGACCCTTTCCATCGTTCCAAATAGGAGCTTTGTCCCCATCAGCAGGGACCCCTTATTCCCCCTCGCCAAGCCCCAGGCGACCTCTAAATTCATGGAATTTTACGAGGTTAAAAGCGCTGTGGTGGACTTGTAGTCCAGCTTCCCCCGCTTGCAGGAGACCTCCATCCTCTGTGCTGATTTGCTGTGACCGTGCTTTTCACTATGTTTATGTAAGTTTTGTCCCTTGATCCTAGCTCTCTTCTCTGGAGCCACAAATACATAGACCTCATTTCCCTAACGTTCCCGAAGCCTTTCTTCATTGTACTTTTCTTTTCTAGACTTCCTGATTTCAGAGCACATTATTTCCTCTTAAAATATGTTAGAATATTTTTAATGTTTATTTTTTGAGAGTGGGAGACTGTGAGTGGGAGAGGGGCAGAGAGAAAGGGAGACAGAGAGTCCAGAGCAAGCTCCTTCCAGACTGTCAGCACAGAGCTCAGTGTGGGGCTCGAACTCATGAACTGTGAGACCATGACCTGAGCTGAAATCAGGAGTTGGATGCTTAACCGACTGGGCCAGCCAGGCGCCCCAAAATATGTTAGAATTTAATACCGAATCCCAGATGTTGTCTTACCAGTGTAAAATACAGAGAACAGTTTTACTCTCATGATATGGACTTTTGCATTCATTTTTAAAGAATGACATCATACTATATTTTTCTTGTTTAACATACTGTTACGACCTGGGTCATGATGGATTTATTATCCAGAATCCTTAGGATTATGTCATGGCCTTTAATCCAGATTTTTTACTCATTCTTTATTCCTACTGTTTTCTCTGTTTTATTTTCCAACCTAAATACAAGAAGTTACATAGATTGTTGCCATATTAGATATAATTCTTTTGAACCCGTTGTTCAGAGCGTTTGATTTGTGTGTGTGTATGTGAATCAGGATTTATCCAGTAGGGAAGCAGGCAACTATGAGTGTTTGGGCCCAAGGAAGTTGTTACCGGATTTGGACCTACACCATTGCAGCAGGACCCAAGAAGTAAAAAGTCCACACAAGACCTGAAAGGAGCCATGAGCCAGCCCCGCTGTGGCTTATAAGTCAGAGTTCACAGGATGCCAGGCGGGTCCACGTGCAAGAGCGGCATTGCAGAGGGGACAGGTGCAGACCTCTGCGGAAGGCTGTTGGCTCTTCCTGGCTGCCGCCTTTTAGTTAGCTGAGATGCTTCTGTTCAGGGTCCTTGATGTTCAGGGGGGCTGGCAGTTACGAAGGAGGACATTTATGAAGGAGAGCCGGCTATGGAGCACAGAAGAGTGAGGCCACCCTCGGTTCGCCGATACCTCAATGTCCGTTTCTTCCCACCGTAGCCAGGGATGATGCTTCAGAGCGTAGCTGTTCCTGCTTTATTTCCTCCGCCCAAATGCCACACAGGTTTCTCTCATGAGCCATCCTGCACAGCAGCTCTATAGTGTGAGGAGTGCCAAGTTCTGGTTTAGCAGAGCTGACCCACTGTAAAACCATCACACCAGATGGTAACAGGTGAACTGTCCCTCTGAGCTTTCAGTTAAGTGTAACCTGAATAAGAACATTTTCATACTGTATCAGTGGTACGGTAAGGCTGTCGAATAGAACAGGATTAGGCCTGAAAAATGAAGGCTTCATGTCTTATTTTTCCTTGTTTCAGGTTTCACATCCCATATTTCACCCTTTCTGGTTTAATGGCATGCTTTTTTTCTTTTTTAAGTTAAAAAATAGCTCTGGAGTAGTGGTACCACTACAGAAGTCACTGTGCTTTTGAAATTTCTCAGTCTTATTAGGAACCGAAGGAATTACCCGTCCCCTGGAGGTTTCTGATCCCGGGGGCCAGACATACAAACAAAAATCCTTCTTTTTAACCAAAGGAAGGAAATTAATTGACCTGAAGTCTTTAGGAGCCAGACTGGGAGAAGGTCTCCAGTTTTGAGTATAAATGACCAAACCAAGTAGGGTCCCCCTAGGGTGTCCAGCCAGTTCTCAGAAATGTCATTAATTAACATGCCAGCAGTTGGTGAGAGGAGACATTAGAGGAGGTACGTTCCAGTTTGGGGCCCTCCACTTTGAGCTGTGCTGTGATTTGGAACAAGTCAGAGATAAATTATTCAGGGCTAGCTGGGGAAGGGAGGAAAGGATGCCTGGAGAGCTCCGATATGTATTGTTGATTGTGCCAGGCACTGAGGAAAACAGTGGTTTATCAGTCTGGGTCCAATCGGAAGACAGAATTCACACAGTGATTTACACAGAAGAATTATAAAGAATCATTCAGCTGTAACAAAACAGCACCTTTAAATTGGAAAGAGCACTCTGAACAGTCCTCTAGAGCTGAAAGAGAACATACGAGGAAGGGACAAACTTGGTGGGGGGGCCTCCCCCAGGCTGGAGTTCATTTTCGTTTGTAGGAGGTGTGTCAGAGCCCTTGACAGCAGAGAAGCTTGCTGAGTGGCCGAGGCCAGAGCTGGTCCCCGGATGCTGGGAAAATAGAAAGCATCCCTTTTGGGGGCTGGGTCCAGAGCAGCAGCAGGTTCACAGAGGGAATTGGGGCATCCCTGTGAGTTGGAGGCCTGGAGCAGCCAGAGTCTTTTCTGGGAGGGCTGGGGGGAGGTGATCACCAGGGATGCCAGGTTACCGAGGGGCCGTGGCTGGGACAGAACATCACCCGATATCCTCGTACCCACGCTGTTGATTAACTCAGTAGCACCTGCCACCAACAAGACCAGCCCTTTCCTCCCACACATCCTTCACCTACACAGACAAACCCGCACGGCCTGCTTGCCAGAAAGGATGTGCTTGAAGGGATTCTGTCCATTATCCGAGTATTATTGAAAGAGCAAGAAATTGACCCTATCTGGTCGAGCAAGACCTCGTCCCTACCCTCAAAGGATCTACAGTCAGACGAGACCGGACCAAGGTTACGTCAATCCTAAAGGCAACCCCATGTGTAGAACCAGTCATTCCCGTTCTTAGGATGAAATGAAGCCTCAGACGTCGTAGGTGACTCTCCCATGATCACGAACTAGTTAGTCGTTGGAGGACTGTCCTCCCCGGGCTTCTGTCCTTACGGTGGGTACACTGCTCTGTTCAGAGGCATCCCCCTTTTAACTAAACCCACACATTCGTTTGCCTTCATGTTTTTATCACTTCAGAGTTACCCATCAAAATGCAGAACGTTTTGCAGGACAGAAACCCCTGGATTTTAAGGTGAATGAACTGTTTTCTCTCCTGGGGATTGATAAACCTGTGACATTTGGGAGTGTCTTGGAAAATAAGGGACTGTGGTAGCATATTTCACTTAGTTAACAGCCAACAGTTGCAATGATCCAGCCAGACAGAATGAAGGCGATGTGAGTACCCTCAGATTCAGGAATCACATTAAATGACAAGCAAAGTAAAGAAAAAGAATTTGATTTTTTTTTTAATGTTTACTTATTTATTTTGAGAGTGCATGTGAGCAGGAGACGGAGAGAGAGAGAGAGAGAGAGAGAGAGAGAGAGAAAATGAATCCCAAGCAGGCTCCACACAGCCCAATGTCAGCACAGAGCCCGGCATGGAGCTCGAACCCACGAACTGTGAGATCATGACCTGAGCTAAAATCAAGAGTTGGACGTTTAACTGACTGAACCATCCGGGCACCCCGAAAGAGTTTGATTTTTTTTAAAAGAGTTTGATTCTTAAACTCTAGACTGCTAGTAATGAAACCACAGAATGTGGAAGACACCGATTTTAAAACCATCCAGATCAGAAAAAAATACATTGCTTATAAAGGAACACAATTAGGCTGATAGCAAAACTGGAAGACAGAAGACAGTGGATTATCTTTAAGAATATGGGGGGTTGGGTTAAGTGCCACAGCTTAGAAAGTATCCTCTCATACTTTGTTTTTATGAAAGTGGGGTAGAAAAAATCCTAGGCAGCATTTTTAAAGACTTGCAAATAAACGAGAGAGCATCCACCCTAAGAGAGAGTAAGGACAGAAGAAAGGCTGGCGTTCAGGAGGGTGGAATGCACAGTGACTCATAAAGGAGAAGTTTTATCAGAGGAGGGGACAGGGTCTGCCAGCCTCTTGCTAGGGAGAGAAGAAGGGAGAAGCACGGGGCCACAAATTGGAAATCAGCAGTGGAATCAAACAAACTGACATTTTTAAAAGGAGATAATAATACCCCTAGAAAGGCAGAAAGTCGAGGTCCATGGGATTAAGATAACAGGTTTAAAAAATATGTTATTTTTTAATGGAATCAGATACTATCCTAACCTGTAACATATAGGTAGAATCCCGTAATTAGGAGAAAAGATAGAATACGTAGTAGTTACTTGCACTGTTGTTTTGTGGATCCAGAAAAGCTGTCAGGATTCTTAGAGATGGCTCTCCAACATCCAGGCTGCCCCCCACAAAATCGGATCAAGACCTCCCAGATAGACAGTTCTACTCTCCAACCTCCCTCCCTTCGTAGCTCCACACGCCCAAGTCCCCACCTCAGACTGCTCCATTGCCACAGGAGTGGTGGGACAGGGGGCCCGGGTACCGGGGGTCCTGGAAGGTCAGAGAAGAATGAGCAGATCTGGAACCCAGACACCTGGGTCCCATTTGTGCTCTGTGCTGTACAAGGGACAGGGTGATTGCATCTTCCCATATATCTTTTTAATTTTTTAATGTTTATTATTCTTGAGAGAGAGACAAACACTGAATCGGGGAGGGGCAGTGAGAGAGGAAGACACAGAATCCGAAGCAGGCTTCAGGCTCTGAGCTGTCAGCACAGAGCCTGAGCCGGGGCTCGAACTCACGAACCGTGAGATCATGACCTGAGCCACCCAGGCGCCCCTGCATCTTCCCATATTTTTCTGGGATTGAGCCTCCTCCAGCCTTCCAGCATGGGAGGGCCTTGAGGGGCCCCTGCTGGACTGGAACCAGGGATCTGGAGGCAGCCTGACCTGTAGATCTCTCCCAGGCTCCTCCTGTCTTTTCTGGACCCGCCCGTGGAGGGATGGGAGTATCCATCACTGCAGTGAGTAATGTTTCATGTAGAGTTGATGTTTTTATTCCCTCTGGTGTCAGAACCTTTCATAGACTGTGCCTTTTCATACATATGCATGAGTAGGAATTGCCCGATTGTCCGCATGGAGAAACTTACGAAGTAAGAGGGGAAAGAGTATCCTTCGTGTTCTCTGGCTTCAGTTAGTTCCCCGGGGGTGCTCTGTGATCCCTCATTCACCCCGGCGTTAATTCCCCTCGGTGCCAAGTCCTTTTCACCTGCTTCTAACTGTGGGCTCTGTGCACCCTCCCTCTCCCTAGGTGACCCCCATCTTCCGTGAGCTTCCTCCGCATCCGCCTCCCCTTCCACACATCGTGGGTCACTGCCTACCGTCATCGCCCCTCTGTGCCCTGCCCTCCTGTGTTCCAGACCCGGCTTCTCCGGTCTCTTCCCCATGGGCCTGCCCTTCTCTAGCCTCTCCATCCCTCCCTGCCGGTCCTCTCAGCTCTCCCCTATCCTGAAATAAATAACCTCCCTCACCCCTGCTGCCCTGTGCGAGAGCACATCTGTCAACGCTCGGCTCCCTCCCAAAGCCCGGTGCCCACCACCGTGCCGTTCCTCGTGGTCTGACTTTGCACCCTCCCCCACCTATCGATTCTCCTCTCCTTTCCAGTTTTCTACCTGCCTTTCTGTGGCTTGCAGTCCTACATAGTTATATGCATTCTTTATCTGTTCCTGTCCTCTTTCTTTCCTTGAAAGCAGGTTCTGTGCTTCAATTCTCATACCTCTCCGTGGGCTTGGCAAAGTCCCTTGAGCTCGGGAAGTCTCGGTAAACACGCAGAAGCACCGTAAGTCCGCCCGGGGGACTCACTGGCCCCTCATTTATTGACACCTCGGGGCTCTTTGTCACGTGCACGTGTTGGTGCACACGTCCAAGACCTACCTTTTCCTCTGTCCTTCCTCCTCTCTCTTCTCCTCCTCCTCTTCTGTCTCCTGGGAGACATTGCCCAGGAGTCAGGATAAAGGGCAGACTGGACAACAGAGCTGACAGCATTTGGAGGCAAGGACGGGGGTCAGTCTGTCAGGCTTGGGTCATTCAGACTAGTGACAGTCTGAATAGAGAGTAAATGAAGGAGCACCCTCTTTTGGGGAGGTGCTGGGAGCGGCCCCTCCCATGACCTCGACTTGGCTCTCTGGTAATTCTACCTCTGCTCTTTCCCTGGCTTTCTGCCTCTGGTGGATCCTCCTTGATTATTAAATTCATTCACTCATGGCAAAAGAATGGAAACTTTTACCATGGTAACTCTAAATACGAAGGCAGGAACCATACATGTTTTGTGCACTGTATCCCTGGTGCCCGGAAGGATCTTTGTACGTCGTAGGTGCTCTGTAAATGCCACGTGACAAAGCTAGGGTAGGCTCGATCCACTTGTTTGTACCAGAATGTTCATTTCGAAAAGGCCATTAAGCTTCCTTATTTTCTTGGTGGCCTCATCCTCTGCCCTTCTCCATGGCCTGAAGCACAAAGCTGGCAGATAGTGAGTAGATCTACTTACAGCAGAAAATTGAAGAGCCTCCAGAATGATCAAAGCTAAACCTTTGGATCAGTCTCTCTGTGCCAGACCTTAGCAGGCCTCTTTTACCCTTACGATGGAACATCCAATTAGGCCCACTTTAGAAGACTTCACATCATTAAACACTGTCTACCGGGAAGGGAATCACCCTGTGGAGGAAGAACCAGGGGAACCGAGAATCCAGGCCTGGTCCCAGTTCTCCTTCTAAGTGATTTCTTACTTTGAAATTCCATTCCTGTTTCATTTTCTCCTCCTTACATGCATAAAGGGAATCCATATGGAATTTGCAAAGCTTTGAAGAGGCCCAGATGGGAGAGTGTATGCAAAGTAGAGCCAGCCATCTTGCCCTTGACCCCTTTCCCTGCTAACAGGTAGACACTGGCCCGGGCATCTGTAGGGTGCTGTTGACCTTTTATGTGACACAAATACTTTTGAGAGTCTGGTAAAACTGAATTCTCTCCCTGTAACAATTCATTCATGTACATGCTTGCAGAATTTTGAGTTTGGGACAATACATGGGCCTCATAGCCCTATGGTTTATTGGTTCCAAGGAGAGACCCTCTGGTATCAATAATCATTGTAAGTTATCTTTGAATATTTTGCTTCTCAAGCCAGGAAGGTTCATCATTGGCTGTCCTTCTGTAGGAGGAGGGAGAACAGTCTCTAGCTTGCTTAATAATTTAGTGTTTGAATGATTGATGGAGTTTACGTTATCAGCCCAAGAAGCATTTGCATCTTGTTAAAGGAATCATCGTCTTCAAAACAAACCAATCTCATATCGATCGGTGGGTTTCAGATCACGTAAAGGGAGAGGATTTGCTTAGGAAGAACCTTTATGGTACACTAGGTGTTTCTGGATTCACGCGGATGTGGGAAATCTGGCGTAGGGTCTGTGTTTGACACTGGGATGTAGGGCCATGTGATGGGCCAGGGGAAGGACCACTGTGTGGCCAACCTTAACCCCAAAGGCAAGCAAAGATTGCTTTCGGTCTGGAGCGATAGCCCTGGTCTGACCAGCCCTTACTATCACCAGATGGTCTCCAGGATCGTAGAAGGACGCTGTCCCAGCTCATCCCCCAGTGACTGCTTGGGCATTCCGCACTGCACACCAGTCTAGACTCTGTGTTGTCATGCCCTGTCCCTCGGTCCTGGCTGGGAAGCTTTCTGGGTTCCTTTTTGCATCTTGGCACAGTTAGGAAGAGGATGATGACCCACCACTAGGAAGACTATAGCCAGTTGTGAACTGGGCTGCTTTTCTGCTGGCACAGACCTCAGACTGTAGAGATGAGCATGACTGGGAGACCCAGAGGGTGAGGCGTAGAATTCAGGAACTAGGCTAAGTTGCCGGCAAGTCCCCACACCTTTATTAGGAGACCCTGAGAAGCAGCTGTGGAGGACTGACAGCCTTCCCCAGTGGCTGGTGGCAGTCACGGTCAAACCACGATTGAGCGAGTCTTCTGGGTTCAATAACGTTTCTGTCAAGTTCTCAAATAAGAATCCCGAGGTGTCTTTTAAATACCACATCCACCAGGAACTGTTTCCTGCTTTCAACCCCACCCCCACAGCGGGGATCTCATTTCCGTTTCTTCTTTGTACCCAAGGCTCTGTAGTCCTTAAGTTCAATCTTGTAGCTATTTATCTAATATTTCTTAGTGGGAGCCACGTCTTACTCGTCTTTGTCTCCTTGACTGCCGTCTTGCAGATAATTGTGCTCGATGCATATTTGTTAAATCGAATTGATTTCTTCTTAAGTCTTTGCACAATTCCCAAGAAGTGGGCACATTTATTCTGTAGACTTTATCTAGGATTGATCGGATGGGTGGATGGACAGTCGAGTCAACCAGCCAACCTAACGTTTGTTGAGCGCCGAATGCTACCCATCTGTGAAGGTGTTTGGAGACGGTGATAAAAAATGTTAACCTTGGCGCGCCTGGGTGGCTCAGTCGGTTGAGCGTCCGACTTCAGCTCAGGTCACGATCTCACGGTTCGTGAGTTCGAGCCCCGCATCAGGCTCTGGGCTGATGCCTCAGAGCCTGGAGCCTGCTTCCGATTCTGTGTCTCCCTCTCTCTCCGCCCCTCCCCCATTCATGCTCTGTCTCTCTCCGTCTCAAAAATAAATAAATGTTAAAAAAAAAAATTAAAAAAAAAAATGTTAACCAGAGACCATCAAGAACATATGTTCTAATGGACGATAATACACAGCACACAGATGACCGTTAAAAAGGCAGCAGTGCAGTCGGGAGCCCTGAGAAGTGAGAGGTCACGTGACCTTGCTCAGCTCTGCTCAGGGAGCAAGCCAAACATGTCTTCCTACTGTGGGACTAACCCCGCGGCAAGGCCACCTTCGAAAATCTGCTGCCTCCTTCCTCCAGTTGGCCAAAGATGCCAGCCCTGTCCCCTGTTACTGCTGTACCGTTAGCTCTTTGCTTACGGGACCAATAATCTTTGTCCGTGCAATATCTTGGTCTCTGGCTTTACCTCTTGTCCAATTTGTTGCAGTTTTTACCGATAATTCGTAACTATCAGAGGGTGGATGGGAGAAATGAAACCATACTGAACGGCGAATGTGCTCATCTTGGTTTTAGCACCGGCCTCAATAAAAGCTTTTTGGGAAGGGAGGAGCAAGAGGGGCCTCAGGAGGTAACCCCTGATGGACGCAATCTACACGTCAGCTTGTCGTCTTCCAATGGCACTTAATTCATCGTTAGGGGCTCCTGACTGCGGGAAGAGGTGGGGTATTGCTGGTGTATCGCCTTTCAGAGTCAGAGCGGCCGTCCAGGCGGTGGGCCAGTGGTCTGATCTGCTCTACCGATATTTACACCCAAATGCGGATTGAAATATCTAGGAGTGTATGGATGTGCACGTGTGGGTGCACATATAAATACATCTATCTTGGTAAGAATTTTTTTTAAATTTTTTTTTAATGTTTATTTTTGAGAGAGAGAGAGAGAGAGAGAGAGAGAGAGAGAGAGAGAGAGAGACAAAGTGTGACGTAGAGAGAGGGAGACACAGAATCCAAAGCAGGCTCCAGGCTCCGAGCTGTCAGCACAGAGCCCGACGTGGGGCTTGAACTCATGAGGCGTGAGACCACGACCTGAGCCGAAGTCAAAGTCAGATGCTTAACCGACTGAGCCACCCAGGCGCCCCTGTTTGTTGTTGTTGTGTTATTTTGTTTGCTTGTTTTTAATATCAAAAAAGCTAAACCCAAATCCTTCCCAATTGCCTTTGTTCGCTGATGGGAAGGACAAAGCCCTAAGGAAACAATTAAGCTTGTCAGGCGCTTCAGCTGACAAAGAAGAATCTGACAAGCTAAATGCGAGAGAGAAACTGCAAGTGTTCCTAAACCAGGTCCCGGGAGAGCCTCCGGTGTCCCCGGCCAGGCCTCCCACCCTCGCCGCCCCCGTGAATTTCCGGGAGCCCCGTCCCTCGGGCCGTCCGCCCCAGGATGAATGTGTGCACGTCTCCGCTCTAAGAAGACGCAGCCGATTCTTTCTGGCCTCGTCTGGATCCACGTCACATCTCCGAGAGACGTCCTCTCCCTGCAGAAAGAGAGGGAATTAACAGGTAAAATGCAGGCGGGAGCAGTTCAGTCAGCCTTTGCTGTAACCAGGACACTTGACTTAAAAAAAACCGTACTGGGGCGCCTGGGTGGCGCAGTCGGTTAAGCGTCCGACTTCAGCCAGGTCACGATCTCGCGGTCCGTGAGTTCGAGCCCCGCGTCGGGCTCTGGGCCGATGGCTCGGAGCCTGGAGCCTGTTTCCGATTCTGTGTCTCCCTCTCTCTCTGCCCCTCCCCCGTTCATGCTCTGTCTCTCTCTGTCCCAAAAATAAATAAAAAACGTTGAAAAAAAAATTAAAAAAAAAAAAAAAAAACCGTACTGAGTCTCTGTCTCAGTCAGACGACTCCTACGCGCACGTCAGGACGGCCTTGCCTCTGCCGAGAGCGGGGGCGTAGCCACCCTACGACAGGAGGGGGCGACAAGCCGGGGCGGGACCGGCCCACCTCTGGCAGCCTCAGAGTCCGGGCGCACTTGACTCTTCCCCCACTGGCTCTGCACCTGGACCCTGTCTCCTGCCGTCTGGCCTGGTTCTCCAGACCTCATTCTCCCTGTATTTCCCCCTGGATCTTGAGGCTATTTCTGTTTTGTTTCTTACTTTTTAGCCTATAAATAGGCTCAGGTTTTGCCATCTGAAAAGAAAAGCTACTCCCAAAGCCTCCCTTCTTATCTTGTTCTTTCACTGCCAGACTCTTGGGCATGATTGCGCTTTTCCGCACGTATTTCCAAAACCCCACTCGTTTTTCAGCTCCTTACATTTGGGCTTCTGTGCCCCGCGCCAAGATCGCCCCTGCTGCGGTCGCCAGGCCCGTCTCCATTGCTAATCCGTGGCCCACTCTGCGTCCTCGTCCCCTTTGGTCCCTCCAGAGCACCGAATGCCGTGGACCTTTCCTCCTTCCGGAGACTCTCTCCTCCCGCGCATCCATGGTGGATTCCTGTGTTCCTCTTATTTCCTGGTCTTTTCCTGTGTTTTGGTTTTTTGTTTTTGTTTTTTGTTTTTTGCTGACTCCCCCTCTTCTGCCTTTAGTTTCAGTCAATACTGTTAACAGGGTTCTCAGTGAACCCCGTCCTTTCCTTCTCTACTTGCCCCGGGGGAATCTCCTATTTCCCACGGCTACTGCCACCCTCTGTGTCCCGGTGGCTTCTAAGTCTGTGCCTCTCCCCTGGTCGCCTGTTCCCATTTGTCTCCTAGGCAGGGCCACCTGAGTGCTCTGGCAGCCCCTCAGGGTTGTTGACATGTGCGGAACCACACCCTCCTTTCCCTGTGCCCTCAGCTGCTCCTGCGTCCTTCGACCTCCTTCGTGTTTAGTCCACACCCCCCGTCAGCCAAGTCGTACAACTCAGGATCTTCTCCCTCCCCCTCCTTATCCCCGCATCCAGAGAAATGGCTCTGGAACCCACATCCTGCTACCCATCATCACTGTTGCTGCCTTACATAGACCTTCAGCTTTTCTTGCCTGGACTCGGGGCCAACCAGCCTGGTTGCACAGGACGTGCACTGCATAAGTCCAGGCCGTGTTGATCACCGTGCCCTATGGTTGGCACCTGACTCACCCGGTCTAATTCTCGTGACTGTTTGTATGTTTGTGGATGCAAAAAATAAACTCGATGGTTAGAAGACTCCCCCAGTGTCTCACAATGGGAAGCAGCGAAGCAGACATTCGAGTCCACTTCCTTTGACTGGCAAGGCCCCGGTCCAGGTTCTTCCTCTTCCCCCAGACCTTCCATATTGCAGTGGCCTCTTTTTGGCCTCCCTTCTTCTCCTGTCCTCCTGCAGACTCCATCCCTCCACCACCGTGACTACCAACTACGTCATTCCCGTCGGTGCCACGAGCACACAAGGTGACAGCTGGGCTCTGTGCAGCAGGTCCTGACCTCCCTCGGCTCCTGTCTCCTGCTGGTCCCTCGCATGTCCCCTGTTCCTGGTGCCAAAGCAAACCGTGCTGTGTCAGGACTCCGTGCCTTTCTATGTGCAGATTGCCTTGCAGGGCATGTGGTCCCTTCCTGTGTCTGATGGGTGGTTTTCCTTTGCTCCTCCAGACCCGCCGCCGGGCCAGGTGCCCACAGAGGCTGGCCTGTGTGGACCATCAGTGGGCTGCCCTCTCCCCACCTCCATTCACAAGAGCTCCTGCCGGGTGGCACACAGTTCTCTCTCTGGGTCCTGGCAGCCACCCACTGCCCTGCTCCTCAGGCCTTGGGGCGCCGAGAGCTCCTCGGGCCCCGTGCTGCCCTCAGGTTTCCCTGCACGGTGCCCTCGCCTTTGTAAATGGTCCCTCCCTAAGCTCACCTTGGATGGCTCCAGTGATCTGTTTCCTGCCAGGACCCAGGCTGCAGCGTTCCCCTCCATCATCCCCGCCACCTTGCACATACTCAAGGCGCTGCTCGGACGGCAGGCAGACCACCACCACCACCACCACCACCCCCCCCCCGTGCACCCTTACTGGGAGCAGGTGGGCTCCGTGTCGCACACGTGCCTGGTGCCCTGCTCCACGCCCTGTGCTCGCCCCACTGTCCAGCAAGCACCCCGAGCTCCTCAAGGACAGGCTCTGGACCGGGTTCCGTTCTGCCTCCCGAGACAATGCGGTGTGGGGCCGGGGTTGGAGTGGGTAGAGTAAGACATGTGTTTCTTAGGATGATAAATTAGGCCAAACCACCTCCAAAGCCCTCTAACCCCTCAAGAGCTGCTCTTGGGTAGTGGGGAGACAGACAAGGGCAGGAGAGAGCTTCTGGCCTGCAGCAGGAAGAAAAGAATTCCCAAGCCAGGACCCTTCTTTCTTTACAACCTTCTCACATCCTCCTACCCTCGTCCCTGGCTTCCTCAAGCCTCCCAACCCACCGCTTCCCCAAACTTCCAAAGTGAACATAGAAGTTGGGGCTCAGTCACTTAAGCGTCCGACTTCAACTCAGGTCATGATCTCACAGTTCATGGGTTGGAGCCCTGCATCAGGCTCTGTGCAGACAGCTCGGAGTCTGGAGCCTGCTTCGGATTCTGTCTCCCTCTCTCTCTGCCCTCCCCCTGCTGGTGCTCTGTCTCTTTATCTCTCAAAAATAAACATTTAAAACAAAAAAGTGAAAAGAAAAGAACGTTAAAAAGGGATTGGAAATTGAAACGGGATCAAGACTGTGTCAGTCCCCCGCCCCGGCCCGCCAGATCTGTTTGTGGCCTGAAAGTAAAGATATGTGGTCCCTTGCAGTTAAAAAAAAAAAAAAAAAGACACTGAGTCATGATTGAGAGGGAGCTGTCCTAGGATAAATCGTCCCGGGGTGTGTGTGAGAGGTGGGTTGCTGGCCCCGCCCCCAGCAGCAGCTTCCCTTGTCCTGAGAGGAAGTGCCGTCAGATCTGCTCTGATGGAGAAGCAGGCAGGCGGGTGGGAGCAGTCGGGGAAAGAAAAGCACCTGGTCGTGCCAGCCAGGCGCTGTGAGCCCCGGGAAGGGCAGTGGGTGCCCTCTCCTCGTTTCCCGTTGGGCACACGCAGTTCCCATGTGCTGAGCCCTCTGGGCCTGGGGATGCAGAACTGGAGGGACAGAGGGTGTTAGGGGACGAATCCCAGGAAGTTCCAGATGGGTGATTGGAGGACTGCCTTTGGAGAAACTAGGGTGAGCTTCTGACATTTATAGGGTCTGAATTCCTGGGTTGGTCTATTTGAAGAAACTTGGGTGGAAGGTGGGCAGTCGGGGATAGCGGAGAAACCGAGCACCCCTCCCCCGAGTGTCCACTGAAATCTGACCCACGTGAGGATGGAGTTTTGGGCAACCATAGAGAGTGTGAAGGCATCGAGGACGTGGAAAGCTAAATGGAAGAGGGAGATTCAGAGTTCCTGGGTGGCATAAATGTACCCTACCGCCCCCTTCTAGCTGGGTGGAGAGATAATAGTAATGACAATCTAGTATTCAGATGACATCTGCCAGTTTGTAATCAGCCAAGGAGACACGCAGGTGGCAGAGAAATTAGGAACCTGGTTAAGATTGCTGAGGTTCAGATTCTGGCCCAGAGACCGGAGCAGGTCAAGTTGTGTCCCTCAAAAAGATGGGTCCAAGTCATAACCCTTGATACCTGTGACTGTGACCTTATTTGGCAAGAGGGACTTGGCGGATGTAATTAAGATCGTGGATTAGGATGGGTCCCACATCTCGTGACTGATGCTCTCATAAGAAGCGGGGGGTTTGGAGAAAGAAACACAGAGGACACACAAAGAAGGCGGGCGGCCGTGTGAAGGAGGCAGCGGAAAGCCGGAGAATGCCAGGATCGCCGGCAGCCACCGGAAGCCAGGACAGAGGCGTGGAACGCATTCTCCCTCGGAGCCTCTGGAAGGAACTAACCTTGCCAACACCTTGATTTCTACCTCCTGAACGCCCAAACTAAGAGACTAAATCATGGTTGTTTTAAACCATCCCGATGTGGTGATTTATTACAGCCCTGGGAAATGAACACAGATACCTTCTGGCCAGCTCTGCGTGACCTTGAGGAAGTCGAGGAACCCCTCTGTTCCCTCCTCTCTGAAATGGAGACTTTACACGTAAAGTGATTAGAGCACAGCCTGGCACAGGAGGGACGCACCGCAGACTAGCAAGTGCTCTGATCAATTTAGTGAAGTCTTTTGAGCACCTACTAAGTGCCAGGCACTGTGCGTAAATCCTTCCATTTGATTCACACGACAGTCCTGGGAGCCTCTTCTCATGCCAGTTTGCAGTTGAGGAGACTATGGCTCCGAGTCGTAAGTGGCTGTGAGTAGCAGAAGGGCCTGCGGCCTCCACTGAGGCTTTGTGGCTCTGTTGTTCCAGGAAATCACGGGGGTCTCAAGGTGCACAGGCGAGTGGGGAAGGAAGGGCGTGAACTTCCAATTGACTGTAATTGATGTTCACATTGGGAAGACCCATGCGTGACTCATCTCTTAACACACAACTCGAAGAAGAGAAGTGTTCACGGTTTTTAAAGCAAGGAGATCAGTTGTTTGTGGGGAAGGAGAGGAAGACACAGCTTTATACGGGAGCCCCCCCCCCCCCTTTCCGCTCTGCTCTCTGGCTCTGGAAGGGGAGCTGCGTCTCTGAGCAGACGTCTTCGGGAAGCCTGAGGATCCTCAGAAGTGTGGGAAGGTTGAGCTGACCCCAGAGGACATGAACACACCACGTGGGTAAACCCAGCCAACAAACGCGGGAACAGAGGAGACAGAATTGGCAACCCGTGTGAAGCTTGGCTTTTGCACACTGACGACAGGTGACGGCTATTTTGGAGAAGTTACCAGCGTCAGAGAGAAGTTCGCCTCGAAGCATTTGGAGGGGTTTTGGCTAAGAGACACTGGCCTGGTTTTTTGCCTGCCTGTCAAGCACTGAACTAGAGGAAATGAGCTTGTCGCGGTGCTGGGCATTTAGAAAGTGCTGTCTGATGGTTTGTGGTCGACTCGAGCAAAGCAGGGGAGATTTTCGGGGACGGAAGAAAGAATTTAACAGCTGTGAAATTAACACATCCATTAACTGCTGAGACGGGCCGCAAGGGCGCCTTAACTCGACTTTCCAAAGAGCAATGCGTATGTGCCTGACTCTCACTGGATTTTAGAACTCAGTGGATTGCTCATTTCTTACCCCAGGTACACCGTGGATCATACTAATCACTTAGACATTCGTATACTTTAATTCCTTGAAGAAACCTTAGAAATCCGCTCCGATGTTTGCAAATCTCTGCCTGCGGTTGAGTAGATGGGCTAGATGGCTCTCGAGGTCTGTCCTGGCCCGGGAACCCCCGGCTTCCTCCAGACCGCGCTGTCGGGGCTCAGGTCTGTGAAGATGGCCCAGCAGGGCGACACTCAGAGCGTGGACGCTGTGTCCCAGCACCTGGGGCGGCTGTGACGTAGGCAGACCAGTTCCCCGAAGAACTGTGGCACCGTTTTGTGAGCTCATCACCGTCCCTTCGCGCCAGATGGCGGCCCGAGGAAACGTCTGAGGGAGGCAGTCCTCACGTCAAGAACGGCTAACATGAGGGATGAAAAAGACAGAAACTGAAGTAACTTCTAATGAAAGAAAACCAACTGAAGGGATAGAGTCCTGGAAATCCAGCGAGAGGAAAAGGTAATCAGACCAAAGCGGTAAGAAGAGAGAAATGATCACCGTGAACGTCAGTTTTATCTAGATTACATTAGAAATGAGAGGCCTGGGCGGGGGCACCCCGGTGGCTCCATGGACTGAGTGTCTGACTTGGGCTCAGGGCATGATCTCACAGTTCATCCTCGTCACTTGGTAGCTTTTTAGTCAAGGTCATTTCCCTTTGTCCTTTTGGGGTGTCTCTGGGGTTAGGAATGCCCAGACTTTGGGGACCTCAAGAGAAAAACCTATGCTGCTTTCCAGCTGGAGATCCCCTCCCCCATACACACACCCCAAGAGATGATGATATTGGGGGAACGGTGACGATTTCTCTTTGCTCTCCCATTTGCACCTTCACGGTCTAAAAGTATTTGTACAGCACCTTATGGTTGCAGAAGATCTGCCCGTGCCCTGTCTCACCCACTCTCAGGATTCGCCCATCCCACAACTTGACAACCACTCGGAAAGATATTTGTGTGGTCATTTCAAGGCTTAGGAGAGGAGGAAAATATTGTGCCCCGGGCTCCATGCCGGGTCTAGACCCTCTGCCCTGGGGTTCCGTGCTGTTGTTCTGTGGCAGGCCCCAGGCCGGCTAGTGAGACCCACCCGGCAGGTCTCCCCCCCTGTAAGCAGGAGGAGGTGTGGGGGCCCTTGGGGAGGAGGGGGGCTCCGCGTCTGTGGGTCTCAGATGAGGGGGAGCATCGACATAGACTCAGGAAGCCCTACTCTTGACTTTTCGCATTCCCTGTAGCTAGTAGGTTCCAAAGTCAGCAGGCGCAGTCCCCACGGAGATGAGGGCAGCGGGCACAGCATTAGCACCTGGGGGCGCGGCCACGTCATTTCTTAGAGGCCATGATATTCAGAGAGAAGGTGGCGACAGTAAGCCAGAGACTGAGTGGCAGTAAGGGACGAGCACTTGAAGACGGAAGGGCGACATAAGTGATTCCAGTTGGTCCCAAAAAGGCAAGGCCATGAAGGAAAATCGTGTGGCCACCCAGATTTTTATATAGCATTCCTTAAAAAGTACACAGTGTCGTAAGCAGGGAGCGGCCATTGCTGAGAGCGCTGAACGTCTGGGTGCGGCGAGCCCTTGGGAAAGGCTGAGGATGAGAGAAAAGGCTCAGGGGACAGTGGCACACGATGAGGGGAGGCTCCCAAGCCTCTGTGTACATCCCCACCTTTCCTCTTCCCGTCTTCAAACACAATTACGATGAAGAGGTCTCCACACATTGAAACACCAGAGGGGAAACCTTGCAGGTCACTTGGTCCCATCCTAACACACGGAGGGGAGGAACGAGTGGGGACGGGGCAGGGGTCAGAGAACAGTGAAAGGGGAAATACCCGTATATTAGAGTCATGGCTGCAGTGAAAATATCAGAGGTAAACGTTTGTTTGTTTGTTTGTTTGTTTTTAAGGAGGCTCCTCACTCTACACGAAGCCCAACATGGGGCTTGAACTCATGACTCTGAGATCAAGACCTGAGCTGAGATCAAGAGTCTGATGCTTAACGGACTGAGTCACCCAGGCATCCCCCCACCCCCATTCCATTTTTCTAACTCTCTCTTTTTTCTCTTTCCTTCAGTGGAGAACTATCTGATCTTCAAACTAGGAACACTAGAACTTAAAAAAAATAGAACGTTTAAAAACCATGAAGAAAAAGGTGTCCCTCCTGGGGCGCCTGGGTGGCTCAGTTGGTTAAGCGTCCTCCTTCGGCTCAGGTCATGATATCAGGCTCTGTGCTGACAGCTCAGAGCCTGGAGCCTGCTTCGGATTCTGGGTCTCCCTCTCTCTCTGCCCCTCCCCTGCTCATGCTCTGACTCTCTCTGTCTTTCAATAATGAACAAACATTAAAAAAAAAAAAAATTAAAAAGAAAAAAAAAGACATCCCTCCTTTAAGTGTGTCTGTGCCTCGGGGTCCTAATGAATGAGACTGTACAATCGTGGGTCATAGATGTGAGAAGATGACCAGGGTAAGAACATCCCACTTTGTAGAAAGGGGACAAGTGTGGGTCCAGGGACTACACACTAGTGAACTTGTAGAAGAGATCACGAAGCAGAAGCAGCAGCAAGAGGCTGTAACCAAATAAAAAGCCACTCTCGGAGACGCTTTGCTAGAAATTCCATTCTGGGGCGTGGAAAATAGTTCTCCAAGTGCGCTCGGTGATGTTCACATCCCTTCAGGAACGTGACTCAGCTCTGTGAACTGCTTGGGGAGCGGTCCCGGAAGGCCGGGGTGTGTACAGAGGTGCACAGGGAAGAGGGAGGTCCTCCTTACCGGGCAAGCACGTGTGTCGGGCGTTGTGTTAAATGTGGGGATGTGTTTTTCTCACCCCTCATCCCGTGAAGAGATTATTACTTTCCCTGTTCAGGAAGGAAGGGGTTGTGTCGACTGAGCCCTTTGCCGGAGGTGAACAGCTGGGAGGTTGGAAACGCTAAGGCTTGAACCCAGATCTTTCTGCCCCCGCGGCCCCCAGGGCAGGCCTGCCTGAGCAGTGAGGGATGAAAATGGGCCCTTTCAAGCACTGTTGAGAGAAGAGGTAGCTCCCGGGTGTTCAAAAGGTTGCCCTTTGGAGGAAAGACGGGCCCGGTCTCTAAGGCCCCACGGCGGGGAGCCAGGGCGGTGGTGTGGAAGTGACGGGAGCCGGGAGCCGGTCGCCGGTCCCGTTTGCTAACCGCTTGCTGTAGGCTCCTCTCGCTGCAGGCATTTGCTCTGTAAACCCCGGGGGTGAGGTGCAGCCCTGCGATCAAACTGGCTTCGCTGGCGAAGAACCACGGGGAGATCATGACCGGATATCACCCACTAGCGAGTGGCAGAGCCTGGGCCTAAAATCGGGTCCGTCCCACACCAGGGCCAGCATTTTCAACCAGTTCCCTCCGCTCTATTCCTGGTTGTAGATTTCTTTCTCTCTCGCTCGCTCTTTTTTTTTAATTTTATTTTAGAGCACGCAAGCGGGGGAGAGGGACAGAGGGGGAGAAAGAATCTTTATTTATTTATTTTTTAACATTCATTTTTGAGAGAGAGAGTGAGAGAGACAGAGTGCAAGCGGGGGAGGGGCAGAGAGAGAGGGAGCTGTCAGCACAGAGCCAGATGCAGGGCTCGAACTCATGAACTGCAAGATCGTGACCTGAGCCAAAGTTGGACCTTAAGTGACTGAGCCACCCGGGTGCCCTGAGAGAGAATCTTAAGTGAACTCCACACTCAGCACAGAGCCTGGTGCAGGATTCGATCATGATCTGAGCCAATACTGAGAGTCAGACGCTCAGCCACTCAGGCATCCTGTTGGTAGATTTCCAACCTGTGTGAAGATTCCCAAGTGATGAGAAGCTCCCAAAAAGAGACTATTCTGTCAGGGAGCGAATTGCCCATTGCCGACAAATCCTGAGTGGCAGGACCCTGGGTTGGAACCAGGCCTGACGACCACACGGGTGTCTTTCTATGTTTGATTTTTTTTTTTCTCCTGTGCTCTTAAGAGGGAACAAGTTTACTTTAGATTCATAGTCAAAGAGAGGGGGGTTATTGATGGTGGGTCTGGCGGTTCTTTATCACTCCATCCACCTGAGCTCCCGGATAAGCTCCAAATCCAGTTTGTCCACAGTACTTTTTATGTTTCGGTCATTTATCATAAGTTTGTGGGTATAACAATCTGTAGAAAAGTTTATCGCTATGGCTTGATAGCATAACAGTTCCAGTAGGAGGTGAAAATTCTGATTCTGTGCGTATTTGAAAATAAACAGAAATTCGAAGGGGGAAGGAACAAAACCTCACAAAACCTTAGCACTGGTTATTACAGTATGCAGACTACTCTGATATCCTGCCCTTGGCGATTACACTGAAAGTTGAGAAAATTGACGTACTTTTTTCAGAAGCACTTTTTTTGGAGGTACGTTTTGGAAGCAGGATCAAAACTGCCCCAGACTTCTCCCCGGCCCCCAACACACACCAAGGTGGAGAGAAATAAGAGTTCATGGAATATGTTTCTAGATCCGGAATTTTGGACCTGCGGCGTTAGGTGGCGAATGAGGTCGCATGTGCCCCTCGATTGTGTCGGCAGATGCTTTTCTGAGCTCTAACTAGCTGACGTTTTGGTTCGCCAGAGGTGGTTCTGTTTGCAACGGTACGTTAAGTTTCTGCACTCAGACGTCACAGAACCCTCTCCAGAGAGCTCCAGTCTGCAGAGACTGCCTCCCCACATAGGCTGTCCTCACGGTTTCTGGAAAGGGGCTTTGTCCGTCAAGGGAAAGGTAACCTGTGTTTCCCGCCGTTCCTGGCCACCGTCCCCGTCTGTGTCCTGTTGGCATGCCTCTCCACACTCATATCGCCTTCTCAGCTGTAGATCTACTTCTCTGTCCTTAGGGCATTCCGTAATAATTAAAAATCAGAAGTGGAAGGAGTTTTATGTAGGACACAGCTGAACCGACCGACTTTCCTTCCAGCGGACGGGGAGCGAATAACCAGACAGACTACGTCGTGGGTGCTCGTTAATGACAGCATGGATGCCTCTCTCCCTCCTCAGCTGGCATTAGGAACTTTCTATGTGCCAGTTGCCATGCTGGCACAGGCGCCACCAGGATGTAGTCCTTTTTCCTTTAAGGAGCTCGAGCCTAAATAGCATCGTGTAACAGATGTGCTGTGGTAACGGTGAGCCCAAGAGGGTTCAGCAGCCCAATGATATTTGGGGGGCGGGGTGGGCAGGAAGGTGTCTCTGAACCAAGTCTTGAAGGATGCCAAGGGTGTCACCGCAGTGGCAACGGCAGGTGGGTGTACATGACTAGTTCCGGAGGGCTATGTAGGTCAGGGCTCTGGAGAGAGAGAAGAGCAGGAAGGTGGATACTGCATGCTGAGGGGATCGGACTCTATTCTGAGGGAAGTCGGAAGCCTTTGAGTGGTTTTTAGAAATAATGAGATGTGTTTCCGATTATCCCAGTTTGCTAGCTGTGTAGAGAATGGTTTGGCCATAGGTGAGCTAGGAAGCAGAGAGAGACACTAGATGGGTTGCAAAAATCCAGGTGAGGGGCGCCTGGCTGGCTCAGTCGGTAGAGCGTCCGACTTCGGCTCAGGCCGTGATCTCAAAGCTTGTGAGTTTGAGCCCCGCGTCGGGCTCTGTGCTGACAGCCTGGAGCCTGCTTCGGATTCCGTGTCTCCCTCTGTCTCTGCCCCTAACCCACTCGCATTCTGTCTCTGTCTCTCTCAAAAATAAAAATAAACATTAAAAAAATTTTTAAAAAACCCAGGTGAGAAAGAAGGATCTGTGAACTAAGGCAGTACCGTAGAGACGAAGGAAATACGTTCCTAAGCCATATTGAGGAGACGGGCTACAAAGAACTTGGTCGTGAGCAACAGATAACAGAGAACAAGGAAGGGGGTCAAGGGTGTGGTGCAGGCTTCTGGCTTGAGTGGATCCAGTGTTCCTCATCAAGATGGTTCCTAGGAGAAGGAAAGTATCGATGCTGGGAGAATTGCGAGGATGATGATTAATTCAGTGGGGGGCACGATAAATTTGAGGAGCTTTGAGATGTTCAAGAGAGAGGTCTATGGGGACACCCGGTTGGCTCAGTTGGTTAAGCGTCTGACTCTTGGTCTTGGCTCAGGTCACGATCTCACGGTTTGTGGGATTGTGCCCCACGTCGGGCTCTGTACTGACAGGCGCCTACTTGGGATTCTCTCTCTCTGCCTCTCTCCAGCTTGTGTGCACTCTCTCTCTCTCAAGTGACTAAAACTTTAAACAATAAGAAAAAGAGGGGATTTCTAGGATTGCCAGGGGTGGGCCTGGGTTTCAGGCGGGAAGTGCTGAGTTACAGTAGTCGGTTGACCACTCTCTTTCTCGGAAGCCGCATTAAACATCGGCACGTCGGGGCGCCTGGGTGGCGCAGTCGGTTAAGCGTCCGACTTCAGCCAGGTCACGATCTCGCGGTCCGTGAGTTTGAGCCCCGCGTCAGGCTCTGGGCTGATGGCTCGGAGCCTGGAGCCTGTTTCCGATTCTGTGCCTCCCTCTCTCTGCACCTCCCCTGTTCATGCTCTGTCTCTCTCTGTCCCAAAAATAAATAAAAAACGTTGAAAAAAAAAATTAAAAAAAAAAAAAAAAAAAACATCGGCACGTCTAGTCTGTGCCCTTCACGCTGGGTGGACACACGAGATGTACTGACGGGACTTCTAGCACAGTGAGCAGAGGAGTGGCTCCCCAAGGTGAACTTGGCTCTCTTGCCAGGATTGTTCGTCTCCGTATCCACTTTTCTTCTGAGCGCCCCTCCCGGGCTTCTTGGAGTCCTTGGCGAGAACCTCAGTAAAAAGGCCATTGAGAGACCGTATCAGTAAGAAGTACAAAGGCACTTTGCCCATTATTTCATCTTCCAGGTAAGCCCATGAGGTATGAAGAACGAGTAGGCCCGTTTTACAGGTAACAGCCTCTGAGGGCTATGTGGCTTTTGCCTCATAAGTGGTGAAGTTGAGGGTACGACTCTAAATCCCGTTCTCTTTCTGCCAAGTACTCGGCCCTGACATACACCAGAACGGATCGACTTGTTAAATCCTTGGATGAGAGTTGTTACTGAGGAAGAGGTGTTTTATGGAAATGATGCGGCCCCGGAAGTGTTTGTCTGGAGCGATCCTCTCCTTGGATCTCCCAAGACTAGTGCCACTGATGTACCCCGTCTGCTTCCCTCCCCTGCCCCATGCCAGCAGCGCTGGGACCTGGCGGGCCGGGTGGCACCCTGTCTAGGCCCGCTGTGGCCTCAGCCATCACGGCCTTGCCTATGACTTTCCCCAGCTTCCCCTCTGCCTCCCCTCTGGTGCCCGGCACCCAGAGAGATCCTTCGTTCAGAGCGTCGGGGAGTCAGTCCTCTGCTCAGAAGCCTCCAGTGGTTTCTCGCCTCACCTGGAAAGCAAGCTCCACCCTTCAGGGCACCCCCCCACACACACCCAACACCCTGCCATGTTCTGGCCTCTGGCTGCTTGGATGACCCTGTCAGCACATCCCTCCACTTGAGCCACACTGACCTCTGGCCATTCCCTGAACACTTCTAGCACCTTCTGAATGCCACTGGGCTTTCGGATTTGCCGTTCCCACTTCCTGCACCGCATTTGCCCTGGTGGTTCCCTTACACCCAGGCCTCTGGCTCTCCATGATGCCTTCGTGCTGGCCCTGCGGCCTCCCTGGCTAAAACAGCAGCCCCCGCTGCGCTCTGTCCCTTACTCTGCCCGTTTTTCCTCAGAGCACTCGGTTTCTGTTTCATTGTGGAGATCTGTACACGAGGTTGGAGAGTTTAGGGCGTCCTGCCGCCTTTATGTATCTGGGCTTGGGATGGCGCCCGGCCCACAGTGTGCATGCTGGTTGGGGGGCAGGAACAGCGGAGTGAACACACGGAGGCCGTGGGGGTGAGGTCACTACCACTGAGGGACTTAACGGTAACGAGACTGAGCGTCTTCGTCTGGGCAGGCGTGGCCGACATTGCCGGCTCCCAAGTCTCCTCGTTGGGAGACAACTGGGAACAGGTATCCGGAAACTTGCCCCCGTTTCCGTGGGTGAGATGCCGGTTGATTGCTCTGATGAGGACGGCAACAATTTTTGTCCCTCTAGCACACACGTTACCAGCACAGATTTGCGGCCCGGTGACAGCGTGGGGTCCGTCCCCTCCCCATGCCCGCTCCTCTAGACGTGGAGGTCCCCCAGTGTCGTGTCACTGTTTCACCAGTGTCCTGGTGAAAGTGCCGCCTGCATCGTGGCTCTCGTAGGAAGAAGCGAGCGTGTCCTTGAACACAGGTCCCCTGGTTGGGGGTTTGACCCTAATGCCACCTGCAGTGCGTTTTTCTGTTGCTCTCTCTGTAGGATCTTCTACGTCTCTCATGATTCCCAAGACCTGAAGATCTTCAGCTATATCGCCCGAGATGGTGCCAGCAATATCTTCAGGTGTAACGTCTTTAAATCCAAGAAGAAGGTAAATGAGCAGTCATCGGTCATTGTTTTCGTTTTCCTCTGACGGAACCAGAGGAGCCCCCCCACCATTGGCCACTGTTGAGAGGCAAGAACTGACGTGGCTGTTTGCATGCGCAGCACGGGGGAGCCATCCAAGCAGTCCGTCAGTGCTCCTGCGTGACGAGATTCTCCTTCCGTTTTATCTGAGTTTTGTCCTCTGACATGGAGACAGCCGGGAAGAGCTCGACCATTGGATGAGGGCTCTGGATCGGGACAGGTAGATAGCACCAGGAGTGATGCTCCCCTCGGTGTGCGGCGGGAAAGAGGCATGGCCGTTTATTTACGTGACTTTTCACCATAATTCTGTGTATCGGTCGGGGGCCTATAAATCACGACATGCGGAATCTAGTTTAGACTTCCTGTGCGAAGCTGGTTGTCCTGGGCAATTATTTTGGTGTGGTAACCTTGATGCTTGAGTAAATGCAGCTTTGGCCATTCGGGAGATGCTTTTCCTGTCATTTCTCCAGGAATTTAACACACAAAACTGGTGTTGGAAACCCGGGGTTTAGTCCCCGCTCTGCTGGAAGCCCGAGAGATGTTATGTGGGTCTCGGCTTCCTTGTCTATAAAGTGAGGAGAGACAAAATCAGAGTTTCCTAAAATGTCTCCTGTAAAATACTTACCGTCCAAAACGTTTCGTGTTAAAAATATCCTCTTTGAATTTGTTGGGAGGCCCTAAAGTTCGAGAGAAGCCCTTGAACTCTGTTTAACCCAGCGTTTCTCAAACTGATTCAGCCATAGAATCATGTTTCTTCCATGTGATCCGTCTAATATCCTGGGAACTATTTTTTCTGCAGGGTCAAGATTTGCTAACATGTGTCCCATCCCCTCCCTTGGCTCAACCTCGAAAATTCTACTTTGCTGATTTTGCCTCTTCCTCTAAGGATTGGCGGTGCCCTTGGCCTCCTGTTCCTGGGCTTTTTCATGCAAATCATGGAATTTGGATGGAAAGAGCTAGAACTGGAAAGGTGGAAAGAAAACGCGCAAGTTGCCAGGCTTCCCTTCTAGAAGATGTTACAGTTGAGCCGAAAGTGTGTAAATGGGCCTAAGGCGAGCTGCCTGTTGAAGAACTGATAGGAAGAAGAGGAGGGTGAGGGAGAGAAAGAAAAGCCGGAAGGGCTGCAGACAGGCATGTAGGGCTTGGGAGGGTGAGCGGCTCTTGTGCAGCTTTGAGGTGCAGGGCGTCTGGGAAATGCAATGTGTTCCCGGGACTTATGAATCGGATCGACGGTAATGTTCTTTGACAGGTGCAACTAAAGACTGGAATCCCCATGTAATTCACTTTGAGTGTTCAACTGTGCATCTGACTTCAGCTCTGTCCAGAGACTGGACCGCGTGGACCTTGGAATTTATTAGAGCTACACATGGCACGTGATAATTTTCCAAGCGCTTTAATATCTAAGCTTACCTGATCCTCATAAAACCTATGCGAAGAAGTTAAGACTGGTACTTCGATTTCGCAGATGAGTAAATTGACGCTCAGAGAGATCAGATGCCTTGCCCGCGGTCCCGGGAATAGGCACCGGCTAGAGGCAGGGAGACGTGCAGACAGCATGAATTTTGAGCCAAAGACCTAGGCAAGGGCTGTCATTATATTTGCTTTGCTGTCAGAGCTAGCATAGCGATGCGAACACAGTGGGGTGGCCCCGTCCTTCTGCCAAAACCTGAGTCTGAGAGCAGTGCCCACTGGAACTTTGAGCTTGAAGTAAAGCACGGAATTAAGTTCTTATTATCCAGAGACCAGGGAGTGGCCACCCGGCTCCCTATCTCTTCCGCTTTTTCCGTGTCTCCTAGCCCTCGGAGCTCATTCTGAAAATGCCACGTCCCGTTTGCCCGCACCTACTGAGCCTGTAACTCTGGGTAGGGTGGATTCTCAGGCCCTTTGCTGGCCTGCAGCCACGTCACTGAAAGAATGGTTTCCAGACAGCCTGGCCTGTGAGCCCCACTGCTGCCGAACTATGGGCAGAAGGGCCAGCTTCCCAGCCAGTAAGGAGGAGGGAGTTGTGCAGGAAAGCAAGCAGACTTGAGGAGGGTGGGGACCGTGCCTGCAAGGTTTTGCACATTTATCCCAGGTAGCCTCTGGAGATGGTGATGTGCTGTTTTGTAAAGCACTTCTGGTCTAGGGAGACCATAGGTAGCTTGGGAAAGAGTTTTAATTGGCGAGTCATAGGAATACTTATGAAGTGAGGGGGGTAAGACCGTATACCCGGAGGAAATGTGTTGCAGGGATGTTTCTGGATTGTTGGGGGTCAATAGGGAGATCTCTGGACTGGCAGCCAGCAGACCTGGATGCTCTCGTGTCGATCACAGTGTAGAAACATCAGATGAGCTCCTCGCTCTGTCAGGGCTTTGGGGATTGCCGTTCAGATCACGCCATGGCCCCTGTGTGTCTCCCCATGGCCCATTCCCCATGACAGGCCCCCGGTGTGCTTGTCGCCGTTCCCTTATAGTTCACCCAGGGGAGCAGATTCACCTCTTCTGTCGTTTGAGAATATGGGTCTGGTGTCTCCGCTTTCCTGGTGGAGGCCCCTGTGCCTCCCCGCTGACACGGCCACAGTTCTGTATCTGTGGCTCTTCACACGGGTCGCTCACGCATACAGCCAGCGTGGTTCTCCTCTTGGGCTTTCCTCGCGAGCTAGGTAGCAAAAGATTGCAGGAAGGTAACATACCACCAGCTGCTAGTCATCTAGGTCTCGGATTACCCAGGTTCTAGCTTTCTATGAAGTCAAGCCTTATGGGAAGTCATCTAGTTTGGTTACCTGCTATGTGCCTGTGACTCTTTTTTTTTTTTTTTTTTTTTTTTTTTAATGTTTATTCATTTCTGAGAGAGAGAGAGAGAGAGAGAGCGTGAGCATGGGGAGGGGAAGAGAGAGAGAGAGAAAGACACAGAATCCGAAGCAGGCCCCAGTTTCTGAGCTGTCAGCACACAGCCCAATGTGGGGCTTGAACATGTGAACCGCGAGATCACGACCTGAGTCGAAGTTGGATGCTCCACCGACTGAGCTGCCCAGGGGCCCCTGCGCCTGTGACCCTTTGTGTGAGTTCTCTTCTTTCATTCCTATGGCAGGTATGTAAAGATAGGTACTTTTTCTGGGAAAACAGAAGCTTAAGGGACATAAGTCACAGTAGTAGAACTGAACTCAGAGAGTCTGATCCTGGAGCCCACTTCCTATTTTCCATCAGGAAGTCACGTGATAGGGAGTAGCCTTGTTCCCCAGGACCTATTTGTGATGAGAACCTACAGCACTTGTCACTTGGGTACAAAGAGCCTTCGCTCTGAATGACCCGAGTCACTCCGACCTAGATTTTCCCTTCTTCCCTCACTGTCTTTGGTCAGTATTGACTCCATTTGCATAATTGAGGAAGGAAAGGGTCCGGGGAAGTAGGTTGCCATGGGTCCCACAGCTCAACAGTGCCACTGAGACTAGAACTGGGCTTCCTGCCTCCCAGCCCAGAGCTTTGGCCGCTGAACTCTGTTACATGAAACTCACAAAAGGAACATGAGCCTTTGGACCTGAGCTTCTCCAGCCATCAAGCCAGCTGAAAGGCATCTCAGGAATGCAGGTTGTCATGTGTGAAGCGATATGATCTTCAGGAACAAGTTCTGTGTGACTGGGAAGGATTGCCAGGATTGTTAGAATGTGTCTGTGGATGGGGTGACCATCCCAGCATCATTCAGACTACTGTTAGAAAGGAAGGCTGAGAGAGGGTCTTTTCCTCACCCAGAGCATCCAGGGGAGACGTTTCCCAAAACTACGGCATTCTGCGTCCCCCCCCACCCCGCCCATCTGCCCAACATGGGGGGTATAATGATAGTATTCATTTGCAAGACCTCTTGCCTCTTGCGTGGTCTCTTGACCTCTCCTGTGGAGAGGACATTGCCCTGCCGTCATTTTTTCCCGGCCCCAGGAGAATGAGGCTGTCGGCCCTGATTAAGTGTGACTGGACTTATTAGTGCAAGAGTGTGTGAAGTGTTGGTGATTAACGAGAGCTGCAGGAATCTCCCCGCTGTCTTCACGGGGCAGCTCCTTGAAATCATTTGCCTGGAATCACAGCTCAATTGGTTTCGTTAGGAGAAATTACTTCCTCCTGTAATGCTGTCCCCGTCAGATTAGGGGCCACAGCCGAGAAGTTTCACCGTCCTTGAATGCTTGAAATGGATTTTGAAGGATGATGACGGTCCCATGTGAAAGAATAAGTCGCTTGCCTGGCCAGGTTTAGGATATGAAGGAGAGACAGGTCCTAACCTTAGAGAAAGAGCCTAGCTTTGTATCTTAAGGGTTGGGGTCAGATGGGGTTGGGAAGTCAAAATATAGAAATCACAGATCTCAGCACTCATCTGGTCCAAACCTCTCTGTTGACGGATGAGGAAATCGGGGCCTGGAAAGGTGAATTTACTTGCTCGTGGTCACCCAGGTGGTTATTGGCAGTACTAAAGTTATAACCCGGCCTTCTTTTCTCCGTGGTACTGTGGTTCATGGAAGAAGTTCATAGCAGAGTACAAGGAAGAAGCCAGCGGTCTACTGGAAATTTTAAGATCCCCTATCTCCTGTCAATGTTGAAAGTCCTACCCACTTTGAAGCTAAACTTTCCCCATAGCGAGCAATATTCTCGTGTCCAAGGCATTGCCTCAATCAAACTCGAGGATCAAGGCTATTACATAACGTGTTGGACGGTAACCTAACCCATCTCAGAGCCTTAGTAACCTTTGGATCTGTCTCTGTATAGGAGTCCAAATATATTTCCTTGCTTCAGCATTGCGAATTCCATACATTGCAGTCATTTGATAAGATAGAAGCTTAAATCTTTTACTGCGGTTCAAACACACACACACACAAAAGCACATTAAAGAAACATGACCTTCGGTTCTGTTTTTTTGTTGAGACTCTGTGGTGGTTCAGGTCAAGGGAAGGGCGCTGTACGTTATTGCTGTGGTAGATGAGAAGAATTAGAAACCCAGGAGCTGTCCTGGAGCTGACTTATTGGGCTTCAGTCCCCTGGAATTCAGAAGCCCGTGGCAGACAGAGCTCCCGTTGGGGCTGAGGGACAGTAGATGAGAAGACAGAGCGGGTAGATGAATAAGGAGCCTTCCTTGTAGGAAGCGTGCCCCACTTCTCTTTCTCTTCTTACTGTCGCCACTGCCACCCCCCGTCTTCACCTTGTATTCTCTCCTCACTTTCCTTACTTATCTGAAGACGCCTCTCTCCGTCTCCTGGGATCGTGAAATACAGCTTTTTCCAGGACAATGGAATTCGAAACGGCGCCCACGGTGATTTATGAAGTCAGCTGCAGAATGAGACAAATACTTCCCATTCTTCCCACGTGCGTTACGCTCGGAAGATTCCCAACATTCACGGGGCCAGCCCACGACAAGGTTGCTTAAAATGAGAACAGCAGATAAAACCCTGACTGACTGGACTTTTCCCCTGGATCAGTGAAGTACAGGGATCAACCTTTTGATATCTGTATTCCTGAAGCTACCAGGGCGGGCCTCCCACTGTGGCTGGGAGCATGGTGTTAATTCAAGATCGCTGCTGCAACATATCCGGTACCAACACCCGCCCGGCGTGTACTTAGCACCCACAGCAGGCACGCTCTAGGACGGCCGTTGGTTACATCTTGACATCTGTGCTGCATTGAGGGACGGCCTGGGGGGTGGGCAGGAAGGCGGCTTTGTCGGCATGAATAAGTCGGTGGTTGAAAGAAGCATTTCCGTGCGTCGTGAGGGTAAGTGGTATAAAGTTCTCAGACTGCTCCCTTTCCAGGCCCGTTGTACAAAATTCCCTGTAATCGGCACTCCCCTGAGCTGCCACACTCCCCGTCTGCAGCTGAGAGCCACTCTGAGGTTAGAAAACATCAAAGCCACCATATCCAGCCTAACCTTGACGACTCAAAGCCAACAAATGCTTCGGGGCTGCTGATGGAAAATGGCTTCTGGACAGGAAGATTTGAGCCCTGTGCCCAAGTACTTTTAGGGGCTCTTGTGGAACTAAACTGGGTTTGTACTGAAATAATCCAGTAGGTGATGTTTTTAAAAATCTGGTAAATTCCAGAGGATGGCCAGATCCCGGAGCCGGACAAGGCTGTGTTCCCAACATGCCACCTGTTTGTTGTGCTTTGTACCTGGCTGCCTTCACATCTTTAAAACTCTGCTTTGATTTCCGAAGGCCTGTGTGTGGTCACGAGACATGAGCAGCTCCTCCTGATCCATGGGGACCTATGAAAAGGGTTCTTTTGAAAGCTGCCTTCGGGGAGAGTTCTCCCTTGCGGGCTTAGACGCGGCTTATTAACTATTAAGCCTTAGCACGTGTGGATCCTGCACTCCAAGGTGGCAGGCAGAAGGGGTTTTCTTGCTCAGAAGGCCAGAAGCCCAGTCCCCGAGTGGGGCAGGCCCAGCAGGCGGGAGCCAGCATGGCTGTGCAGAGAGCGGACGGCCCCAGTGAGGGGAGGGACGGCCCCACCAGGTGCAGGCTCAGGTGATTTCCCCCAACAGGGTCCTCACATAGGAATCTACTCGAAGTAGACTTTTCACTTGGTGAAGGGAGGCAAGCCTAAAAGGTCAGGGGGCCCCTGAACTCACAAAGCCATTTCTGAGAATTTGAGGCCATCCAGCCTCCTCCCACTGCTACAGTGGGGAGTGGGGAGGCCAGTTCTCTCCTGCCGTAAAGCAGGTAGCAGCGTAGCTTGATTCCACGTTCAAGTTCAGAGCGCTCTCCATGGAACATGCTACCACAGTATCCTTTTAGTGTGAGTGAAAATACAACCTACGTCAGAGCGAAGTAAAGCGAACACTGAAAGGAAACCATTTAGTGGTGAACGTACACATCTAGACCTGGAATCCAGCAATTTCCTCGTGGTGGAAACCATCATGGTGGCTCCCACCAGAGACAGTTTGGCCCATGGGTTCTCCTCCGTCTTGAGTTGGGTGGGGGAGGGCGTGGTTTCGCCTCTTTGATGCTTACGTCCGTATGTAAGAGGCAGTCTCCTTAATATCTGTATGTTTCTGTTGTCGATAAAAACAAGCCCAGCCTTTCCTATTTATTTTCTGTCCTCGTTGCCTTTCGGCACAAAAACCTGTGTTCGAGAGCTTAGCGTATGCCAAGCCCTGGGGGAGGTGTTCGTCATACGCTTACCCCTCTGCGTGGTAGAGGAGAGGCTGTGGACATCGCTGACTCAACGCTGACAACTCCCGTTGTCGCTTCTCGATGGTTGGTTGAAACTGGTAGGCGTGTTCCACACGTTCGTCCTTGATGAAGGTGACAGAGATGGAAGCCATAGTCTGGGTTCTTCCGATGTCAGTCCTGAGTGTGTGATCCAGCGCCCAGCTTGCGACGTCTGAGAAATGCGGGGCCTCTGAGACGTCATTACCTACTGGATTTAAGTCTGAGCGCTTCCTTTCCAAGAGAAGATTAGAAATCCTGTCCCCGTCCCTTGTCTTCTCCTGTGGATTTGGGGGCACTTGTTCGAAGACCTTTCAACTTTTAACATCGTCTTTCGTTTTTTAATGTTTACTTATTTTTGAGAGAGAGAGAGTGCGACTGGGGGAGGTACAGAGAGAGGGGGACAGAGGACCCGAAGGGGGGTCGGCGCTGACGGCAGTGAGCCCGGTGTGGGGCTCCGACTCACGAACCGTGAGAGCGAGACCTGAACCGAAGTCAGATGCTCAACCGAGCCACCCAGGCGCCCCTCAACTTTTAACGTCATCTGAAAAGCTAGTTAAGGAAAGTGTCTGTGGCTTACAGGGATGGTGGAGTTTGTAACCCGTCCTTCCTAGGAGAACCTGAGCTTTTATAGCAACAGGCACTTAGTGAATGTGGGACTCACTAGGTGGACACAGCTGTCCTGGAGTCAGACCATCCAAAATGCGATTAATCTCGGATGCAGGCATAGGGTGACAGCCACAGTTAGATAAACTGTCTGCCGTGGGATGTTTGGGGAGCACTGGGGGCAAGGAGCAGTGAGCTGAGCTCACCCAGCCTGTGCGTTTAAACTCCACCTAGCTTACACCGGACTCGGTCTCGGGAAGAAAATGAAAGCTGACCGATTCTGCAGTCGGTCAGCTATCCTCTTTGGAGGCCAGACCCTGAGAATATTGCCTGTGGTTCATCCTCACAGCCTGCGTGGGTCGCTTAGGACCGTAGGGGAACAGGCTTCCTTGTCCTGTGTCCTCCTCTCCAAGTTAAGCAGTGGAATACCGAGAGCTAGGGTCAAATTCTGTTCTTGGGCTATTAAAAGATATGGTTAAATAGCTCCTCGGCACCCCCACCCCTGCCCCAAGAAAGGAAGGGAGGGAGGGGAGAAGGAAGGAGGGAAGGAAAGGAAGAGGAGTGGCCAAAAACAGACCCAAGTGAGCTATGTCTTTACGGCAAGACTGGGAAGGCTCACCTGGGTTAGGCTGGCGGCCACTGGCAACCCAGGGGAACTTGGACTCCGGGTTCGCGGCTCTGCTGCTTAGACGGTGGCTTCCCAGTCCCTGGTCTGCAGGAGCAGCAGGGAGACCTGGAGAAACCAAGTGTCTCTTCATGTGGCGAACCCACCAAACGTTCAGTTGTGGTTGGCGAAGGATGCTGGAGCGTCTGGACCACTTTTGTTAAACATGGAAGGGGGACTTGGGCTCAGTACTGTCTGTCCTTCCAGTTGACTGATTGTTCTAGAACTGGTGAGTTTCTACTTCCTGGGCCATTTCAGGAAGAAAAACATCTCCACACCCTTCTTGGTGAGCATGGGCGCGTCAGAGCAACCTTAGGTTTTTCCGTCTCTTCCTTTGCTGACTTCGTGGGTTTCTGTCCGCGTGGCCCCCGGCGCATCCCCTCCTGTCCCTGGCCCTTCTTGTGTCCTTTGCAGAGGGTCCCCACGCCCTTCACCTGCTCTTTTCCTTTCTCCTTCCCAGAGCCAAGCCATGCGCATCGTGCGGACGGTCGGGCAAGCCTTCGAGGTCTGCCACAAGCTAAGCCTGCAGCACACACACCAGAACGCAGACGGCCAGGAGGACGGTGAGGGCGAGAGGGACAGCAGCAGTTCGGGGGAGCCAGGTAGGCGCCTGGGCGGGTCGCTGCAGTGGGAGGGGGTGGCCACCAGCATGGGACAGTGCATTCCTTCACCAAGCCCCAGACCGTCAACCCACTTAAAAAACACATTTATTTTTTTTCTCTTTCTCTCTGGAGCCAACATTTTCTTTAAGGAACCTGTGTGGCTTTTATAATAGACAAAGATGTTTATCGAACACGGAAGCATTTAAGCTGCTTTATGCTACCAAATCCAACCCCAAAGAAAATTTCAGTACAAAAGCACCTTCATAAAACAAATTAGAAAGAAGATAAAGTTATAATTACCTTCATGGCTTTTAAAAAATTGTTTTTAATGTTTATTGATTTTTGGGAGAGACAGAGTGTGAGCGGGGGAAGGGCAGAGAGAGGGAGACACAGAATCCGAAGCAGGCTCCAGGCTCCCAGCTGTCAGCCCAGAGCCCGATGTGGGGCTCGAACCCACAAACTATGAGATCGTGACCTGAGCCCAAGTCAGACGCTTAATTGACTGAGCCACTCAGGTGCCCCACTTCCTTCCTGTTTCTAAATTCTGTAGTTCTGTAGACGTTCCATGTGGACATTATTCCAATATCTCTCATTTTGAAGTGTCACCGAGAGGAAGAAGGCAGAGTTGTCTTCTGTCATGTTGATCATCTCACAGTAAATGTGGGGAAAGTACGAGCATCAGGAAAGAGCAGACGGAAAGTCAGTATTGTTTATATGAACTTCTAATGTGGAAAACCCAAGAAAAGAAACTAATCACTGTTAGAAACAGGAGAATTCCTTTAAGGAGGTGAGGTCTGGTAGTACAACCAGTAACTCAGGGTTGTGTTTTCCAGCAACGACCACTTGGAAGTCTTAGCAGAAGAAAAAAGTCATTAGCATAACAATTTAAAAAGATAAAATACCTGCGAATAATTGTAATAAAATGTCTACATTTTACGTGAAGGAAGTTGTAAACAAGTGGAAGGTTCTTGGATGGGAAACCTGAACCATCCTTTTTATTAAAAAAAAAAAAAAAAGCCAGTTCTCCTGTGAATCTCTCAATTTAACAGCACAGTGCAGATTTCCGATGGCAAAAGGGGCACATTGGAAAGCTGTCGTCTTCAGAACTTGCAGGATACAGATAAGGCAGGGTTCAGAGGAGCATCCAAAGGTTCAGCTATTTATTTTTGTAGACAGATAACCAATCATGAAAATCAAGTTAGCTAAGCACCCAGTTCGGGACGCTGCAAAGTGCTTGAGAGCAGACTCTTGAGTTTCATTCCGGCTGCACCTGTCCCTGGCTGTGTGATTTGGGGGCAACTTCATAACCTCTCCGGGCCTTTGTTTCCGCTTTGGAAGAAACTAGAAAGAACGATAGAGCAATGAGTCGTACAGTTGTTGTGACAATTAGGTGAGCAGATACATGAAAAATGCCTAGTCTGGTGTTTGGCCCGTAGTAAACACCAGATCCATGTTCGCTATTATTATTTTAACGTAAATACGGAAAGATCGGAAAGGCAAGAAGAGAAAAATTTCTGGAAAAGATGAGTAATGACAGGTGAGTGGCTTTGCAGACATGAAAGCATAAAGCTCTAATAGGTAAAGCTACTGATGTAGGAGTGCTTCCCTGACGGGGGGTCAGAATGGAAAGTTCAGACATAGACCCAGAAACGCACGCTAACACAGTGCACCATAGAAATAGAAGCCCTACAGAAAAAAATACAGAAATCATTAAGTTTAAAACTCCACATGGGGCGCCTGGGTGGCGCAGTCGGTTAAGCGGCCGACTTCAGCCAGGTCACGATCTCGCGTCTGTGAGTTCGAGCCCCGCGTCGGGCTCTGTGCTGACAGCTCGGAGCCTGGAGCCTGTTTCCAATTCTGTGTCTCCCTCTCTCTCTGCCCCTCCCCCGTTCATGCTCTGTGTCTCTCTGTCCCAAAAATAAATAAAAAACATTGAAAAAAAAAAAAATTAAAAAAAAAAAAAATAAATAAAACTCCACATGCCTTTGACCCCCAGATTCCCCTCTACGAATTTATCCTAAGGATAAACCCATACATGCGTATGTAAAGTTACATAAGCAAAGAACTGGAAACAGCATGCGGGGGTTTTTCAAATAAATTATGGTACAAATAGCAGAATATTGCACAGTCATTAAAAAGAATGAGTCTGCTCTTGGGACGCCCGGGTGGCTCAGTCGGTTAAGCGTCTGACTTCAGCTCAGGTCGCGATCTCACGGCTGATGAGTTGGAGCCCCACATTGGGCTCTGTGCTGACCGCTCAGAGCCTGGAGCCTGCTTCGGATTCTGTGTCTCCGTCCCCACCCCTCCCCGAGTCGCACTCTGTCTCTCTCTCTCTCTCTCTCTCTCTCTGTCTCTCTCAAAAATAAACATGTTAAAAAAAAACAAAACAAAACTTTAGAAAGAATGAGTCTGCTCTCTATGAAATGATAGAGTCTGTCCAAGATACTTTGTTGAGTTTTTCTTTTAAAAGAAATTTTTTAACGTTTATTTATTATTGAGAGACAGACACAGGGCATGAGCAGGGGAGGGGTAGAGAGAGGCGGAAACACAGAATGCACATGCACCTGCTCTCTCTTTCTCAAAATAAGTAAATGAACTTAAAAAAAAAGGATATAGTGTATCACCTGTATCATACAAAACACGTATTAATTGACTGTTACTGATAAGGCTATTAACAGTAGGCCATTAAGTGTTTGGGGAGGCCAGAGTTACACATGGATGGATCTTTGACTGCATGGGGTGGTCTGAGCCCCTAACCCCCACGTTGTTCAAGGGTAAACTGTACTGCACTCTAAGTGCATATTACTTATTAGCTGATTTGCAGCTCAGACTCTGAAATACATGACCCAGCCCCTCTCTGTAGTGTGGGAAGTAGCCAGGGGACCTCTCAAGTCCCATAGGTCTGAGTTAAAGGATTAATCAGGGCGCCCTCTGATCACAGTGTTTGCAGCATGCAGCTGAGCCTCCTTTGAGTAATATTAGTGTGTGGGATGGCACAGATCTGGGATGGGAAACATTTCTTCCTCAAGGAAAGCTGCTTACCGCCCAGCCCCATAGTCACTTCCTTTTTACGGCCCCCGCTTGCTTGCTTGCTTGCTTGCTTGCTTACGGCCTACAGACCACTAGGATACACGTTTCTTCTTTCCGTAAGTGCTTCCCCCGGAAGCATTTATCTACCGCGTTAGGATTTGTCTCTGTTAACGAAGCACCTTGCAGCACCGGACTAGAACTCTTGATCGGTAGCTGTTTGTGTGCATTTTTGTTTTGTTGATAGGAGTCTCCCATGTGAGGGACTTGTCACTTAATGCACAGTTTATCTTTCCACTGGAGCCACCTCGCCTCTCCCATGCCCTCCCTGCCTGCCTTTCTTGCCTCCCTCATTCTTTCCACTGTTCCCGACCCCCGGGGAGGTGTATCCTGGGTATCTTTTGGCAGCAGCTGCTGTAGGCCGGGTCCCCGGGGCTCAGAGCCAGGTGGGGCCGCTGCTCCCATTCTGCTCTGGTGCGGTTTCTTTGACTCCCGCAGAGGGTTTCCTGGGAGAGCTCCCGTTCCCTTGGAGGCGTCATCCTCCCACGGCAGCAATCCAGTGCAGGGAAGGGCTTGGAACCCTTAGGAGGAATAGAGCTTCTGAAAAAGAACACTCGTCATCTAGACAGCGAGCAACGGGCTGGGATACCTGTTACACCTGCATCTCCTGGGCCTCCTGCTCCATCAGGACCCCCGAGCACGCTGCTCACCTCACCCTTCTGCTCTCCCGCCTCACCTACCCCTCCGTCCCTGGCAACCACTGCCTGATCCTTTGTTTCTCCTTGGCTTTAGTTTCCTCCTTCCTTCAACAGATGTTTATCTAGTTCCCCTGATGTGCCAGGCTTGATTCTGGGTAGGCTGTGAACAAAAAAAAAAGGGTCCCTGATGGCGAGGAGCTCGCTTTCAAAGTTGGGGGGGGGGGGGGCGGGGGAGGTGGTGCAAGCACGTGACAGATAAACGAGATCATCTGAGAGCATGTAAATGCAGGGAAGCGGGGTGGGGGGCTTTGCAGGTGGAAGCAGCCGGCCAGTTGGGAAGCAGGGTGGCACTGGTTTTAAGCACCAGGCCTGGAGCCAGACTGGCAGGCTTTGAGCCCCAGCTGCAGCCTTTCCAGCTCGGTGCCTCAGTTTACCTGTCACTGTCTGCCTCTTAGGACGGTTGTAAGGACAAATGATTTATACAGGTAAAACCCTTAAATTATACCTGGAATGTACCAAGTACTATTTTTTTTTAAATGTTCATTTATTTTGAGAGAGAGGGAGGGAGAGGCAGGGAGAGAGAGAGAAAGGGAGAAAATCTCAAGCAGGCTCTGCCGTGGTAGCTTGGAGCCCTGCACAGGGCTCGATCTCCCGTGAGATCATGACCTGAGCCGAAACCAAGAGCCAGGCACATAACCAACTGAGCCACCCAGGTGCCCTAGTAAGTGCTATTTGATTTTAAGCTATTACTATTGCAGTTTTGAGGCCAAAAAGAAAAAAGACAAAAAGTGGGCATTTCCAGCACTTTGCGCCTGAGCTGATAACCCCTTGTTCTTTTTTTAAAGCGTTTTATTATCGTATAATTGACATGTGAAAAGTTCTGCATTGATTCAGCAGCACCTATCCATTTAGCCCCTGAAACCGCCTTCCAGAGTTACATTTCTGGGGTCACCCGGCTCTGCCAGGCTGCTTGTCCCCAGCTTGTGCCTTGTGGCCAGTGTCCCCCAGTCCAGGATTACCCTTCACCTGCCTCTTCCTGAGCCCAAGCCACCACTTCTGCCCCTCCTGGGGGGTCACCTGAGTCTTTTGCTATGTTGACTTCCTCCCCACCTGCAGACAGACAAGATCAAGCCTTTCTCCAAAACAAAACCAAATCCAGTCTTCCTTGCCCCTGTATCACTTCCCCCCGCCAGCCTAGCCCCTGCATTGCTCCCCCCAGCCTTGCCCCTGCATCACCGCCCCCACCCCCCAGCCTTATCTCTTTCCTTTCCTTCCCTTCAGAGCTCCGCTCTTTGCCAGACTTATCTGCACTCTCGTGTCTTCTTCCTAGTCCCCCACCCTCGCTGTTACTCCTTCAACCTCCAGTTGGTTGCCTTGCCTGCTGGCCTTTCCGGAGACCCCGGTCAAGGTCACTGAAGGGCCCCCAGCTAGCAAACTGAACCAGCCTCTCTGTGCAGGGTTCATCACAGGGAACGAGCACTCGCCTTCCCTGGGGGGCACCACCCTGTATACACGCACACACAACCTTTCTTTATCTGCGACTTGCTTTCCAACATCCTTTGTGCTTCTCCTGGTTCCCGGCGCCCTTTTCTGACTTCACTGGTTTCAACTGATGTTTATTTCCAGGCCAGGCCAGGCCGTTCTCCTGAACTCTCCACTTACGTACCCAATAGCTGAGGGGTATCTCCACTTGGCTGTCACAGACCTTGTGATTCCAGCGGGTTTAAAACTCAATGCATCCTCTTACCCACAGCCCCGCTCCTCCTGAATTTTCCCTATAGGACGCCAGCCCCTACCGGATCACCTAAATCAGAAATTTCAAAACGTCCTTGCATATTCCTCTCTCCTTCCCTCCTTCCTCCCACCTCCCACTCTCTCTCTCTCTCTGCCACCAGTTTGTCCCCACATCCTGTGATTTCTGCCCCCCCTGAAAATCTTTGACATCTGTTCCCCTCTTGTCTGCTACGGCTAGCATAAGCCCTCCCGTTTCTCACCCGGGGTATTGCTTTTCATCTTGCCCCTTCTAGATCCGTCCTCCACATCATCTCTAGGGTGAAACTCGAAAGAACGAAACCCTTTGGTATTGCTCACCTGCTTCCAGTCCTTCGAGATGGGATCCGCAGTCTTCCTGGTTGGGTCCCTCCCTACAGAGCCATTTGCAGTGAATATCGCCTGTATCTTTGCCCCTGCCTCCCCATCCCGCGCCTGCTTCCTCACCTGCCTTAGCTGGCACTTCTCCAGGTGGTGTTGTGCCCTCTGGACAGGCTGCTCTAACCCCTGCCTGAGTTAGCTGTCCGTCCTCTGTTGCCCTGCACCCCGGATCAGAGGGGACACGGCCCCCTGCTGCATCCGTGCTGTGTGTCTGTCTCCTCCGTCAGGCTGGCGAAGCCTGGAAGACACAGCTTTGGCTTATTTATTCTTATGCCCGGTGGATTTCTGTCACATACAGGTGCTTAATGAATGCTCATTGAACAAATGAAACCAGCATATGTCCTGCGGCTTCTAGTTACAATTCACTGCATCGAGTAGACGTGGTTTAAATAAGCAATTCGGAAAGTGGCACTCCTCTCCACTTCCAGGTCCAGTCCTCTCACCCTTCCGCAGGTGGGAATCCACACAGCCCAATCTCCTGTCTCCCAGTTTGCTAGAAGGTTTTGTTTTTTGTTTTGTTTTGTTTTGTTTTGTTTTGTTTTTAAATATCATTTCTTGTCCTTTCAGCTTCTGGGTCCCAGGAAAGTGGCAAATACCAGATCCCCCTCTTGTCTGTTAGGACCTGAGGAAGATCGTTAGCTGTGGGTCCACCCTCTAGATCTTGCCTTACCCGATGTGCTCACAGGCATGGCGTTCCATCCACCCCAGCTTCCCCTCCCGGTGCTTACAGATCAGTTACTGTACTGGCCTCCGCCCATCAGCCACAGTCAGCGATCGTGAAAACCAGCTGTTTTCTCAGCCAAGAGGGAGAATTGGGCGTGAAGGGTGGGTGGAGACGTCAGGGAGCCGGTGGCCTCTCTAGGCATGAGAGACCTGAAGGTGAAGTGCCGGGAAGGGGAGGACCCTGGCCTCGGTGGTGCCCTTCCCTTCCCTCCCTCTCTGTCATCCCCGCAGGCCGCCAGCTCACTGGAGCCGAGAGGGCCTCCACGGCCACCGCAGAGGAGACGGACATCGACGCAGTAGAGACCCCGCTCCAGGGGAACGATGTCCTGGAATTCAGCCGAGGTGTGACCGACCTTGACGCCGTAGGGAAGGAAGGAGGTTCCCACGCAGACCCCAAGGTAGGCAGGACGTGACCCGTCACACCGTCTGCACGCATGCTGCCTCCTGGAGCAAAATGTGCTGCGGCCTCGGCCACCGTCAGAGTCCCCTCCTGTACCCGCTGGGTTAGCTTCCGAGTGCGGTGCACACGACCAAGCGGAGCAGCTTTCGTCTCCTCTGCGGGGGCCCGGCTCCTGCAGATGGGCCCGGTGGGCCGGCGCTCGACCCTGCTGTGTGTCAGGACACCACGGGAGTTACCCTTGACGTGCGCCACCCTCCAGGGTCCCCTCTGTCCTGAGTCCCCTTCTCCCTGGAAGTCCTGCCCTCAGTGGCTCCTCATGGCAGCCTGATACCTGTGCAGAGCTAAGCCTCGAGCACCAGGACCGATCCCTTGGGGCTTAGCTGCTGGAGCGGAGTTCGTCCAGGCTCCCTCTGCCTGCGGCCAGCGACTGTGCACTTTGGTGCTGCCTCCTGCTGATGCCACAGAGGCTGGCAGTGCGCCCTTTGGGGGCCGGAAACTGCGAGACCACCTGAGGCATCATCAACTCCAACCTCACGTCCTACAGCTGAGATGGCAGGGCTCCCGAGAGGATCCCGATAGAATCCAGACCGAGAGGGGCGTCCGGGTGGCTCAGTCGGTTGACTGGCCGACTCTTGGTTTCGGCTCAGGTCATGATCTCGTGGTTCATGAGTTCGAGCCCCACATCGGGGGAGAGAGTCTCTCTCTCCCTCTCTCTCTGCCCCTCCTCTGCTCTGTCTCTCAAACTTAGAAAAAGAATTTTTTTACAAAAGAATCCAGACTGAGAAAGTGATAACTTGAGAGCACATTCCAACCCGAAGACACAGCAGAAAACCCGGAGGGACAATGCGAAGAGAGGGGGCTCCCCCTAGATTCCCCGTGTCACGGCCGCCTCTCCTTCCTGCCGTGTGTCGGCCTTTTCCGGTGCAGGCTGTGGGGCAGCTCATCAGGAGGAGGGAGAAACCTGTCTGGTCTGGAGGGTGGGATGGTCCCAAGTCATCACCTGATGCTTTCCTGGTGACATTTGTTCCCCGCAAGCGGCAAGAGCTGTCTGTCACTGGGTGCCTTTCTCCTGCACGTCTGCAGAGGGACCAGCAGCAGACCTCCCGGAAACGAAATGGCTCTCCCAGCAGTTAGTTGATTTATGGATCCCATAAGCCATCTTCGTGACAGTTCCCACCTGCCCAGAGGGAGACAGGAGGGAGGGCACAAGGACGCCGTTCAGCCTGGCCCTCCCCGCGAGGCACACCCTGCTGAACTAGCCTCCCTCAAGCCTCGGGGCCCCGGGGGCAGCCCTGGAGGAGGGAACCCCGAGGACCCATCGGAGTGCAGGTGGAACTGCCCCCTTCCGGGTCCCGTAGTGGGGTGGTGGGTGGCCAGAGGTGGGCGCCCCAAAGTCCGGGTGTGGTATCGCTGGATATGGTGCGAGAGGCAGGTGCCCGCCGTCTGCCTCCATCGCAGGGGGTCAGCCACTGAGGGTCCAGGCAGGGTGTCCTGGCAGGTGGCCCCGGCCGCCACACCACCTCCTCCCGGGGCCCCGTCCGCACGGCTGCTGGGGACACCGCATCCCCCTCCACCCGTGCCCGTGCCGTCTGTGTAAGAGCGGTCACTGCCCTGTGCTCTCTTCCCTCTCCAGGCTTCTCCCCACCCCCAGGAGCCCGTGCTGGCCGCCTCGCCCAGGATGCTCCTCCCCTCCTGCCCCTCGCAGCCCCCAGGCCTGGGCCCGGGGACGCCGCTGTCCTCCCACCACCAGATGCAGCTCCTCCAGCAGCTCCTCCAGCAGCAGCAGCAGCAGACACAAGTGGCTGTGGCCCAGGTCCTCCTCCGCCTCCCCCCTCCCCCTCAGGCTCCACTCTCATGGGCTTGACGCGCCTTCCCTGGCGGGGGGGGGGGGGGGGGGGGCGAGGGGCAGGTGTACAGCCTAGGGAGCCGTAAGGGATCGCTCACGCTGTTGGGTCATTGCTTGTTGGGGAAGGGGGGCGAGGGGGATGCGGTTGGGCTAGGAGGGAACGTTCTGGTTTCCCGCGTACCCCACCCCCCCCCCCCCCCCCCCCCCCGCTCTGAGCTGGGCTTGGCTGGCTTGGCTGGACGTTGTTGGATAAGGACCTGAGCTCACCGAGGAAGGAGGTGCACACAGAGCCCCCCTCCCCTTCCTGCCTCGTTTTCCTGGTGTTCGGGTGGGAAGGGACGCCTTTGGAGTCAGGACAGCTGTGACCTTGTGCAACCAGTCTTAAAAGAGCTTCAAGGACGAATTTGCACCAAACACCCTTGCAAAGACCCCCACCCCGCCCCCTACTGGCATCCTAACTGCCTCGTCCATTCAAATCCCCACACCTCCGTCAGTGCTCTGCCTCTTCCCGGCAGGATTTGATCTTGTACTGGCCTTGGAATTGGTCCCAATGGGATCTAACTTACAGGATGTTAGGTGCTGTATGTGAGCTACGTGAGAATTGGCTTCGATCTCAGGAGCGAAGTGCTCTTTGAGCCCCAAAGGCTTGTCAGGCCATGGCCTTGCAGAGGAGGACCGAGCTGGTTTCCCTCGCTGCTTCCGGCAGGGATTCCTTCTGCTTGCTTTCCGCAGAGGGGATTCTAATCCACATCTGGAGGGGATCCTAATCCACATCTGCTTTGGGACTTGTGAGTCTGACCTTCATAGGCTCATACCATTCATAGGCTGAATTCTGAGACTGAGGGATGGGTCAGGCTCTTGGGTGGGGTGGGGAGGGGGTCGTGGATAAGGGCAATGAGGAGGGTGGGGCCTCCCGAGCAGGGGAGTGGTGTGCCATCTGGCCAGGCAGCTCCACGCACTGGCATTCTCGATCTGTGTGACTAGGCTGACCTCTGAGGCTTTCTGCGTTCTGGAACGGCAGGGAGCAGACTTCTCTGGGGAGCACTCCCTGATCCCGGTTGTTTCTCCTGCTTATTCTTCTCACGACCCTTGGGGTGGAGGGGTGGCCCAGTCAGAGCTGTGCTCTCCCACATGCACACCTTTAGAAAGCACCGGCCGCCTAACCAGAGCGGGATCTGCGACGACTTAGTTCTGGAAAAGACTTAGTTCTCTCAACACAGTCTCACAAGGACGGGTCCTGAGACGTCCTGAGACGTCCTGAGACGTAGCCTCTCGGAGGACTTTTGCAGCCAGGTTGGAGAGAGTAGGATCAGTGTGCCATGGCTCCTAGGTGATTGGAGCCTTTAAAAAATTCTGACGGTGGAACAAAAGGATGTGTGCTAATGGTAGGAGCATTTGCAGGTGTTTCCAGAACAGCAAGAAAACGAAGGCACGTCATTAATGGCTTCTTATACTTGGGAGGGGTGGGGGTGGGGGGGCGGGGAATCATTACTCTTTGTCAAATAACAGAATTCATCTCGTCTCCTTAATGGCGGTGTGGCAGTCCCTAGCGTCCCCTCCTCCCCGTTGTGACAGGATCACAAAGCCTCAGTGCTCCAGCACAGGGCCATTCCACGACTCACATCATTTCCGGAAGTTTCCCCTTGAATACAAATCCACTCTCCAACCCATAATACTTTTCTCTTGCAGCATATCAATTGCCGAGTAATTATTATTTATCTAAGAAAGGGCTTGATGCATATTCATGATAGATATTACCAGCGAGTCATTTGAATTTGAAGTCACTGCTACACGCTAAAGGGAACCTAGACACAAACGTACAGCCTACACAACAAGAAGATTGTTGTGTCGGTCTGGGGAAGCCTTCAGTCTGCAAAGCCACAAGACCTGGAACTGGTCGTGGCTTTGCCACAAGCAGCATGAAACCCTCAAAGTGGTTTTCCGGTAGGGAATCAGGCATCTGCCTCAGTGGGGCAGCACTGCCCTGTTTTAATGGTCTCTCTCCTAGAAGACAGTGGATCTCAGGGAAGGGAAGAGTGTGGTGTTTGGGTGCACTTCATGCCACTCCCACGGGCTCTGACTCACAGTCTGTGGACTGTGGCTGGCGGTGTCCTGCCCGACCCTTGGTTCCCGCAGTGACGTGGCTGATTGGCCAGCGTCGGGCACGGGTCCTGGCGAGGTGACGGGTAGGGCCGGAGACCTGCAGCGTCTTCAGCCGGACGGGGAACTTGAGGTCAGAGATAGCTTCTTGGACGTCCATCTCTCCGCCTCTGCTGCCTGGGAACGCAGAAGAGGTGTGGTGTCGCAGCCGAGGCTTTCAGATCCTGTGTCCTCCAGCCGACTGGGCCCTAAACCCTCCTTCTGTTACAAGTTCTTCTGCACGTTCCTCTTTCTCCCATTCTAGAAAGAATGGGCTTTGTATTAGTTTCCATGTCTTTGGGTGAAAACCATTGTGTAGGAGATAGAAGTGGATCAATAGGCCTTCTTGACATCTTTCATGCATTTAAAATAGGGCAGACCAACGTTAAAAAAAAAATTAAAGAAAAAAAAGGGGGGGCCTGGGTAGTTCAGTCGGTTAAGCGTCTGACTCTCGATTTCAGCTCAGGTCGTGATCTTAACGGTTCGTGGGTTCAAACCCTGCCTCAGGCTCTGTGCTGACAGCATGGAGCCTGCTTAGGATTCTCCCTCTCCCTCTCCGCCTCTACCCTGCTCTCACTCTCTTTCTCTCTCTCCAAATAAATAAACAAACATTAAAAAAAAAAACAACCTGCCACAATCCCCAAAATTCCAGGGGGCAAGAATACCATGACCTCAGCACTTCAGGTAGGAACACAGTTTCTTTCTCTCTGGAAGCATCCAAGTCCTCCTATGTGACTTCTGGGTTGAGCTAAGGGTCCAGGCAGAGTTCCTTGCAAACAGGTTCACTCTTGGGGTCCCTTGTGGCATCCTGTATGCATGCCCCCCTCCCCATGTACTCTTCACAGGCTACTCCATTCTGCTGTTGTCCTGGGACCGGGCTTGGATCTCCTTAACAGTGTTCTGATTTGTTCTAAGACCTTAAGATCTCTCCCAGCCTCTCCCTAATTGGTTCAGAGCCTCTCTAGGGGAGCCTGCCCTGGCCTTAGAGGTACAGGGGCAAAGGAGTTGTTCAACCAGCTCTTAAGCGTTTCTAGCTTAGACTTCAGTGTGTGAATAAGCCCCTCTGACCGCTTTCCCCACCCAGCATGAGGCTTGCCTGGCTGCACTAGCTTCCTCTCCTTTCAGTTGGGCCAGAAGTTCAAGGGTGTGAATGAGAGCATAGCCAAGCCCCAAACCAGAGCTGGGACATCGCTGGCACCTGCATGGCCATGAGCTGGGCCGCTAGAGCTCCAGAATCGGCCTGGGCACCTCGGCTGACTGGCAGTAGTTAAGTAGGCCGGAGTCCTCCACACTTTGCCAGCTCCTGGCCTAGCTTGTGAGTGCACTGTCGCTATTTAAAGATTTCTCCTCTACCCGCTGCCCCTGGTGCTTATTCTGAAACCCGTGACTGGTTACTTCTGCTTCGCGATCGTGTACGCTGTCGATGCAGGAGCCGCACAGAAAACCCTCCACACCCCACCTCTAGGCCCTAGACTGAGCTTTTGTCGTCGTGGCTTCTGCCAGTCCCCAGCACCCCGGGTGCACTGCCCAGTCCCTGCCTTATGCATGCTGAGACAGCGTCACCTGCCTCCGCCGGTGCGTCCGGTTGTGGGGGGGGGGGCAAATTGCTGTGGTTCTCTCCACGCCATTTCCATGTGCCTGCTCCCTAACTTCAGCCTGGCCCTGCCCCCACTTCTCACGGAGGAGCTGGAGTCCAGGCAAGTAGGCTGGAGAGCGAGTGGGCAGTGGTCTGGTGTCGCTGGGTGGGCTGAGGGAGGGTGTCCGAACTGGAGGGTGCAGGGTTCAACTCCCACGTGGGGCGCCGTGGCGGGAACGCGGAGCGGGACACCGCACCCCAGCCGTGACCTTCCCACGGACTTCGTCTGTGAAGTGGGATAGTCGTTTGCCAAAGACCCTGTGGTTCTGGAAAGGAGGGGCTGACCCATACCTTTTCAGAAATTAATACGGCCTGCTTTTGCGAAAGGTGTTGAATTCTCAGAAAGAAAAGCATGCCGGATACAAAGAACTGTCCCGTCTGGGAGGCGGGAGGGGGCGGTGTCTGCTCCCCGTTCACGTTCACATTGGAGGAAGCGAGCACACACAGCTAGAGCGGACTGCCCAGAGCCCAGGCTGAAAATCGTGCTGCCCCGTTTCAGTGCCTCGAGGCCAGACCTGTATGTGCAAAACACAGGGACTATTAAGTGGCCTCAGATTTAAAAGGAGTCCAGGCTGTTTCGTCGCAGCCTGGCCTGGTTTGGGCTCTGCCGTGGCACGGACTGCCGCGGGCGGACAAAGTGATCCTTCTGCCTGATGTCACTTCTGATGGCTGCAGAAGGGCCTGTTGGCGCTGGCTTTAGGGAGCGGTGTGTGCTTTTGCATTCCTGGGGTTTGAAAACACTGGAAATGTTCTGACTCTGCATTTGCAAAGCTAAAACTCTTACTTAATCTGTTCGAGGAGCACTCAGACTCAGGAGCGTTTCTCCTGGCGCTTACTGCCTGAGGGAAGCATTAGGTTCAAGGGCCTTTTTTGTAGTGATGGCACTCCACCAGGGGAACTGGATTACCTGCAAAAAGAAGCTTCCAACATCCCCCCCTCCCCCCCCCCCCGACCTCACTTCTGCAGGAGGGGACTCCTCTTGTGTCCCCAGTCCTCATTCTGTGATGTCAGAATGGGAATCTAGGGATTTTCTTCAGTGAGCCTTTGACACATGGCCCCCAGCGCCGACTGCCACCACCCGATACTCCGCTTCAAATATTATTGCCACTTCTTTCCCTGTTCTCCTTGCTCTCTAGATCCTTCCTTAGTTTCCATGAGGCAGCAGATGAGGCTGATTTCTAAACCAAACTGTCACGTCCGTCCTCAGCAGCACCTTATGGAGGACAGATTTACTTTAGACTCCTTACACATCCGCCCCCTGGGGCAAGACAGGCCCAGCCTCGGGAGCCACTAATGGCAAGTGGCAACTAATCTCATTAGCGGCTCCCACATAACCGACTGCAAGGTCAGGTCCTCAAATCTGCCAGGAAGGAAGCAGCGGCTGAATCCAAGAGTGGGAGTCTCCAAGCGTCAGCGGCTGGAAGGGGCAGACGCTGGGCTCGGCAGGTCGCTGGGTCCGGTTGGACGGACCACGGAGCCGATACGGTCCTTTGCTCTCCGACAAAATGTGCAGCCCTTTGGAGCAAACTGCTCTTCGGAAAAAGCCCGAGCTGTTACTGTCTGAGCAAGAATCGGCTGGCTCTTCCAACCCCTCTCCTGCCCCCACCTGACTCGCCCCAGTCAGCCTGCCTCAGTGTCTCCACTTTATCCACGTCGTATTTCCTGGTCCAGGAAAACCCTCTTTCCCACAAGCGGCCTTGGTGTGGGCCAAAATTCATGAGCTCCGTTTCTTCAGGGACCTTCTGAAACCCTCCGCGAAGGCCCCTTTATCCACCACTTGGTACAGGAATCAAGTGGGTGAACATTGTTGTTGGCTTGTGACTCAGTTTCCTCAAGTTGGGCTCCTGTTACGATCACTCCACCTGTTCCCCTGGGTTTTCTCCCCATACCCGGTTACGCACCGAGAACAGACCCTCCGGGGCCCCGAGCACACTGTATGTGCCCTCACCAGCTGCTCCACCGTGTATGAGGACAGTGGATGAGGGTCCTCTCTCTCCCACAGTGGGCGGCTCTGTAAACCGCTCACCTCCACCCTGCTGGGCTTGTGGGAGGAGGCCCGGCTGTGAATCAGTCAGCAGGCGTGTGACCCCTACCAGGTATAAGGCACAGTCCCAGGTGCTATGAGAAATGAAAAGGGGCTGGATGGTCAGGGAAAGAGGCCAGTACCCACAGATGGGAAAGAACAGACTTTATCACGACCGCCTCACTAATGAGGGGACTCTGTAGGACTTCTGGTTTCCCAGCACGTGTGGGCACGAGGAAGGGAAGAGGAAAGCCCGAGGAGGGGTTTGCTGTGACACCGTTCTTAGCTACTGGCTCAGCGAATCAGTTTCCGCTTTCCTTTCTTAAAGGACACGATGAGCGAAAAGCACCTCCGTCCACGTGGCGGTCACATGTTAGTTGTCAAACCTGATGGGGGCGCAGGGGCTGGGGCTCGGCATTTCCCTTCCTCTTGTGCTTGCTGCCGGGCCCTGAGTGGTATCTGAGTGACAAGCCACAGCCCTCCCTCGGGAGATGCAAAGAGGCGCACGGGGCCGGGGACCCAGCTTCTTTGGGCTGCTGCTCCGAATGACGAGCCCAGGTGCCCACGTGTCCCCGGAAGGGCTTCTTCCTCGTGAATGGAACATGGCAGGTGTCTCTGGTCCCAGCCGTTCCCCCGGTGACTCTCGTTTGCATTCATCTCTCTCTCTCTCCTCTCTGTCCTGTCCTCTCCGCCTCTTCTCTCCCTCCCGTCTGCAGGTTCACTTGCTGAAGGACCAGCTGGCTGCCGAGGCCGCCGCGCGGCTGGAGGCCCAGGCCCGAGTGCACCAGCTCCTGCTACAGAACAAGGACATGCTCCAGCACATCTCCCTGCTGGTCAAGCAGGTACAGGAGCTGGAGCTGAAGCTATCGGGACAGAGTGCGAGTAAGTGAGGGCCCCGCCCAGCCTCCCCGCCCTCCATGGAGGCTCTGGAAAACCCACGTGCTTTTCTCTGAAGCTCTTGGTGGTGTTTTATTAGACCCCTGACTCGCCCCGGCGTTCCAGCAGGAAACATAAGGCAGCTCTGTCTGTCCTGTCCACACGCTTTGTGGAATTGCAAAACGGCAGGGCTAGCGAGGGTCTGGGCCCCGTCTCGTCCAGCATCCAGACTTGACCTTGAATGTCCCCAGGAGTCACTGCCACGAATTCATCCAGGCTCCCCCTCCTCGAAAAGGGCTCGGACGCTCGTCCTAAGGCAGCCCATTGCAGTGTATTTCCGTTGAAATCTACTGAGCACCTATCACGTCCTGCTGTCTGGGAGCTCTGGGGAGGACCTCACGCACCCTGCACTATACATTTCGCACCTCTGTAGCATAGAGCAGGCTGGTACCGTCGTCTACTTAGTGGATAGGGCAGGAAAGAACCGGCCAGATAGCGTTGCTGGTGAGTGACAGAGTTGCCCGGCACCCGGCCTGAGAAGCCCGGCCGCCTCCAGGCTGGACTGGGAGGTGTACTAGAAGGCAGCACACATCTCCGGGCCTTCCTTTTGTTTATCCGTGGCCTGTAAGCATTCTCCAGATGTGTGTAGGCTGAGGGCCAGTGTAGATGCCCTGGTCCTCTTTTGTGCCAGAAACGATGCTAGAGTTTCAGACACGTGATCTCCTATAATCCTTGTAGTAGTAGATGTTGTTACGCCCGTTTTATGGATGAGACAGACTCAAACAGGTTAAGGAGCTGGCTCAAGGTTACAGGACCAGCAAGGTGTGGGTCACACCGAGATTCAAAGCCAGGTGTGACTGCCAAACCAATGCTTTTCCTCTTTGCCCAGTGGTTCCCCCAGACTATCCCATAACTTCTTAAAGAATGAATATTCCCAGGTCCAACCCATGGAGATCACGATCGGGGGGTCTGGGCAGGGCTGGGGCCCTTGTTAAAGCAGCACCAAGGTCTAGATTGGGACCCGCTGCACTTCACCGCCCCAGAAGTCTGGCCCTCTCGATGGGTACCTCCTTCAGGGTCGCAGGCTGGTGTCCCCCGTGCCCCTCCCGCCCCTCCCCCCCCCCCCCCCCCCCAGCCTGGCGGGCTGCCTCACTGACCCGGCCTCCTGTGCTCTTGTGCCCCACCCCCCCTCCAGTGGGCTCCCAGGACAGCTTGCTGGAGATCACCTTTCGCTCCGGAGGCCTGCCGGTGCTCTGCGACCCCACCACCCCGCAGCCGGAGGACCTGCCCTCGCCGCCCCCGGGCGCGGGCCTGGCCGAGCTGACGCACCCCGCCGGCAGCCCCCTAGGTAGGCGCGATCGCCTGGTGAAGCTGGAGTGCTTCCGCTTCCTGCCGCCGCCCGCGGGCCCGCTGCTGGGCGGCCTGGAGCTCCTCCGGTTCCGCGAGTCGGGCATCGCCTCGGAGTACGAGTCCAACACGGACGAGAGCGAGGAGCGCGACTCGTGGTCCCAGGAGGAGCTGCCGCGCCTGCTGAACGTCCTGCAGAGGCAGGAGCTGGGCGACAGCCTGGACGATGAGATCGCCGTGTAGGGCGGCCCGGGGCGCAGGGGCGGGGGGCGGGGCCCGGGGTGGGGGGGGGGGTTTCGGGCTGGGCGCACCGCCGAGGATGCCCGCGCGGCGGAGGGCGGTGAGGACCCTGGCGACCGGAGACTTTGGCTCCAGCCGGGCCCCCCCCCCCCCCCCCCCCCCCGGAGAGCCTGCCGTTTCAGGAAAGGATTAGGATTTTGCTTTGGAAGGTGACACAGGGGAGCACTGGGACTCCCACAGGTCATTCGGCCCCTCTCTCCTATTTGTGACTTTGGAGGAGGGGGGGCAGGGCCTTCCAGGACCCGTGGCTTTGGGAGAGGGTCCCTCGCGAGGACCACCGGGCTGCTGAAGGACCGCTGGTGCCAGCTGCTTCATCAGGCTCCTCTGCCCTGGCCTGGCCTGGCCTGTGATGCCCGGGTAGCCCCCTCCTGCCCGACCTCAAGGCCCCACTGTGAAGGGAAGCTGTCGGGTACCTTCTGGGGTACTGTGCATCTGGGTGTCCAGGATAATACCCGTTGCCTGACCACCCGCCCCAGACCTTATGGGACGAATTCCTTCTCCAGGCCCTCGTGGAGAGAACAGAGGCTGAATGCTCTGGGCTGTAAGTGACAGGGTAGAGCTTTCGGTGTGAGCGCCGTGTTGGGATGTGTCACATCGGGGAAGCTTCCGGATGAGTTGAATCTGGACATCTTCTCCAGCTGGATGTTAGGTGTTGCTTCCAGGGACATTGAGCGTTTAACATCAGTCAGGCCGGGGCTGTGAAAAGCCCTCGGGGAGGGCAGTCTCTTTGCTGCCACAGATGCCTTAGGTCTGATTCTTCGCTGTGGAAGTCCTGCCCCCATCCTGCAAGCCCAGCTCGCCCTTCCCTCCTCTGCGTCCTGCCTCAGGGGGCTCTGCCAGCTGAGGCCTCTCGTGGCACCCTCACCTCGGAGAAAGCCTCAGAGACCCAGAGCCACCACCCCCTCCAACCCTTACCTCTCAACCTGTCCCCTCCACTGGGCAGTTGTGGTCCCTTTTTACTGCAAACAAATACAGGCCGGTAGCTGAGACTGTTTATTTCCTCTCTTCAGAATCACTGCCACTTAGGTCAGGGACCACAGCCACGTCACCCTTGACCCATCCCTGTGGGTGCGTGCCTCGAGCACACCTGTAAAAAGTGCCACATGCAGTTGTCTTGTCTTGGACCATCTCGGCCTTGTCTAGAGATTACCACCCGGTACTGCATGCTGATGGGGGCACGGAGGACAAGTTCCTTCTGTGACCGTTAGACTCTAGCGCCCGTGAACAGATTTAACGATGCCTAAAGAGCTAGAGCCGAGCCATGCTAGTGTCACGTGTTTGGGGAAATCAGCCTTCATCCGGGACAACGAGCGACAGACCCAGCCTGCAGTGTTCTTTGAGGGTTAGCTGGTAAGGACGCGGTGATCCAAAACACAGAGCGCTTCGGCCCTGACTCGGCCTTACAGTTTTGGTAAATGAAAGTGTAGCCCTTCTCTTAAGCAGCTGGATTCCCTCTTAGCTAGAAAGTCCAAATGAAATAAACGCAGCTTTATGTTAGCCTCCCTTGGTGCACCAGGGTATCAGCAGAAATAGGATGGGGTGTGTGCGGATAACGCGTGCGTGTGTGTGTGTGCACGCGTGCATATGTGTGCGTGTGTGTTTGCGCGTGTGTGTACGTGTATGCACAGGTGCCCACGCGAGGGAACGTGTGTACGTGGTGTGTGGGCTTGTAAGAAGTGGCCAGAGAGAAGAGACGGGGAATCTTCAGGGTCTTTGAACGAAGCAGAATTGTGTTCTTTTCCTAACGTGTATTTAGTTGGAGAGGGGTGGTTGTGTTTGTTTTACCGTATTTTCTAATTAACCATTGGATGGAAGGTAGGTCCGGATACACAAGGGAAGGAAGAACCAGGAAGGTAAGAGCCACAAACTGAAGGAGCGACGGCCGGAGTCTGGTGTGGCCGAGCCTGGCCGGCTCACCAGATCCTCCGCTGGGTGCGACCTCTCAGAGTGTGGGAATTTTGAGTGTTCCAGAGCGTGAAAGGTCTGGCTTCTTGAGGCTTCCCCTGCCTTCCCCTGCGTGTCAGCAGGAGCTGAGGGGGAGGCCAGGGGGCCAGTGGACTGGCTTTGTGGAATGTGGCAGGAGAAGGGGTGAGGAATGGGTGGGGAATGGTCTCTGAAGGGTCTAGGAAAGCTTGCGAAGTGAAAGAAGAACGGAAATTTAGGAGAGATGAAAGAATCAGAGAGATGAGTTTTCTGTACCACTGACTCAGGACCCGTTTGGGACCCTTGCCCTCGGATGCTCCGTAGTGGTTTCCGCCTGCCTCGGCCCCAGCCTTCCCCCAGACGGGGCCTTTGCCGGAGACCGGTTTGCGTGCCGGCGCCTTCCCCAGTTTGAGCCACAGCAGCACACGGGGCATGTGGAGATGACGGGACGGATCTAGGGACCCTGGCGATTCACCAGCCACTGGGCAGGAAAGAGAACATCGCAGACCTGATTTCCCAGCGATGGCCCCCTCTCCTTCTCCCTCCTTTCTTCTTGCTCTGCTCACTCAACTCCTGCCCTCCTCTTTTTATCCTTCCTCTGTCCACGGAGGACAAGTGGACGCCAGGGGCGCCTACCTTACTGGTGCCTGCCTCAACCTACCCCGGGTGCCAGCCGACTTCCGGGCTATCACAGTTGCAGAGCCAGCAAAGAATTTCTCTGCACAGGATGGACTGTATATTGCAATGAAAGTGATATTCCTTATATCCCTGCTTGTATCAGTGCTCTCTGTGAAGCCCCTTCGTAGCCTCCCTTCTCCCAATGGCTCCTGTGTAGGACTCGTGTTCCTTTTATTTCCTCTCTGCCTGACTGCCTCCTCTCACCCCACCAACCCTGAGCCCTCTACTTTCTAAAACTGTTGTGTCATTAACTCTGTTGGTTCAACTCTCTGGGAAAAGATTCTCTGTTCATGTAAGTGCACTTACTCCCTGGATGTTGTCACTAGTCTAGTGGCTTTTGCTAAATAAACCTTTCTGATTTCTAAAAGCTTTTCCATGGTCTTTTCTTGCTTCTTCTATCCCACCTGCTGCCTGACCTCCCCTCCCTCTCACCCCACTTCCCAAGCCAGCGGCCATCAGCTCTGCGACACACGGTTCTCAAGGGTTGTGGTGTTCAGAAAACAAAGAGGGGAGGAAAGCGGTGCCTTCGGCTACAGTTTGTATAGACCAGCCTTGCGGGATCAGGTTCTACGGTAGTTACGATCCGAGGATGATTTTGCTTCCCCGGGGGACATGTGACCTTTGGTTGTCACGACTGGGGGAAGGATGCTTTTGACGTTTAGTGGGTAGAAGCCAGAGATGTTTGCTAAATATCCTACGATGCACAGGTCAACCCCCACCCCTTCCCCCCACCCCCACAACAGAAGCATCCAGCCCCAGTGTCAGTAGTGCTGAGGCTGAGAGACCCTGGGCTTGTGCCCGTTTTTTCAGACTCTCCCAACCCCGGGTCTTTTGAAACTCCAGGCATCCTTGGCATATCAGCAAGTGTTGGGTGCTTGAGAAAGTACATCATAGATGTTTTCGGATATAACTCCAATCACCCAGAGTATAAAATTTCATTGACCCCCTGACTGCACGTCTGAAATATGCATGGGATTCTGACTGGAGTCAAAGCTGGCCCCTCCGCACACCTACCTGCAAACCTCACGATGTCACTGCGGCACAGCTCAGTGGGAGAGCCCTCCCTGGCTCGTGGGCTCTCGGCTTTCCTGCCAGGCGTAGAAACGAAAGGGAGGTGCAGTGCTAGCCAGGGAAGAGCGTCCAAGAACTAGAAGCCACCGTCCTGGAAACCAGTTACGTTGGCCAGAGCTCTGAGCCCTTTGGAAGGCAGAGGGTTTGTTGAACCTGGTACTTTGTAAGGCCCAGCTCTGCGGGAAAGCTGCGAGTCCGATCTGCCAGCTCCTCACGCCCTTTAGCCCCTTACTGACCGAGCGAATGGAACGCAGCCTCGTTTTCTCATCTGTAAAATGGGTATAGAACCTGCCAAGTAAAGCGATAACAAAGAGTAAATGAGGTTGCATTTTAAAGGCAGAGCGCCTGGCAGGGGCTCAGGGCACCCCTAGTGCTTACCTTCTGAGCGGCTGGGGGAGGGGAGATTGTACCCGTTACCCGTTGGTCAGTGCAGTTGTGTGCTGGGTTGTGTTTTCGGTGTGCTGAAGCGTTACTCAGACCTCCGCCTTGAGACAGCAGGGCAGTGGGGGGGGGGGGGGGGGGGGTGGCAACGATGCTATTAAACGTGAAAGGCAGAGAGCACCTGTCTTTGCACTCAAGCACCTGCCAAGGTGACGGGTAACATGTGCCATGGCCCTTGAGCTCGATCCCCTGTGCCTGTGATATGGGTGCCCTGGTGGAGGAGTGCGGGTTGGGCAGAGGATGTGCAGCCAGACAAAAGCTGATTCGTCTCCTGACTCTCCCACAGACCAAGGTAAGGCCACAAGGTCCCCGTGTGGGCCCCTCCCTTACTCCCTCAAGAGCCCCGTCGAGGGGACACACATGCGCGGTGATGCATGTCAGGGGCATCTTCAAGGGCTTGGGTGGCCTTTCCCTTTAAGGAAACAGGAAGTCAGAGTGAGGACTCCTTTGGTCTCTCCCCTGGGGGGTCCAGGAGTGATGTCAGGCCTGCCTAGAGAGACCACCCACCCCAGAGTGGACCGGCTGGGACCCTGGAGTCCACGGTTCAAGTACACTCTTAGACTCTGGCTGGGTTGGTTGAGAAGGGGGGTGGGGGAGAGCGGGGGGGGAATGTTCTCACGGTGTGGGACATGATGGGATTTGAGCCCAGCCTCTCTCAAAAGAAGCACAAATGATATTTTCGCAGGACAGGGTTAAGCAGAGACAGCTCTCCTGAACCAGAAGGTGAGGCTTCGGGAAAACTTCCTACATGATCACCGGAAGGGCAAGGGGAGAGCCTCTACCCTGACCTGTCCGTACGCAGGGGGGCCTGTGTCCCCCCGGTTCTACCCCTCAGGAGCTCGAACACCTGAGAAGCTTTCAGACTGTGCGGATGTCCTTCCGGGGAAGCTTCCCTGTGCCAACAGGAAAGGGTGGGCAACTCTCTCCCCTCTTGGGGGGTGGGGCAGGGACTGACTGACCACGGGGGACCAGCAAGGGGGCCAGGATCTGAGGGCAGTGTTCTCATACCTGAGCTCCACTGGAATCACCTGGAGGGCTGGTCAGAGCACAGATGGCTGGCCTACCCCCGGAGTTTCTGATTGTGTGCATCTGAGACGGGCCTGAGATTTCATTTCTAGCAAATTCCCTGGGGATGCTGACACTGCGGATCTGGGCACCTCACCTTGAAAAGCACCCTGTAGAGGCTCTTCCCAACCTTGAGGAGGAGAGGGGCGGGGGAGGGGGGGTGGCGAGGGGTGGAGAGGTGGGCCTGGTGTTGCTAAGCCACCGTTAGCCACAGGGAAATGGGACGGGGCCCCTGGGAAGGAGAGCAGGCGGACCAGGCGACCTCAGACAGAAGGCCTCAGACAGAAGGCCGTGGCCAGTGTCGGTTTATTGACATCTCTCCGGAGGTGGAAACAGGCTCCGTCGCCTCTTCACCGAGGCGTCCGCTCACCATCCCGCGGGCCTACTTGAAGGCCTGGCAGCTGCCGGAGGAGAGCCTGTCCCCCGGCCGCGCCTTCTCCTTGCCCCAGAGGGTCTTGAGCTTGCGGTAGTACACCTTGCAGCTGAAGCCCTCCCGGAAGCCCCCCTTGATGTGGCTCTTGAGGGAGTGCAGCGTGGGGTACATGCGGCAGCAGGCCGCACACTTGTAGCCGCTCTGCTGGGCGGGGTGCCACCTGGCGGCCTTCAGGATGTCCTGGGACGTGATGCCGTCCGTGGAGGCCAGGCCGTGCCCGGATTTCTTGGCGGCCTCCCGGGGCCAGGCGTCTTCCTGGGAGGAAGAGGACGAGCAGATGCTCTCAGCCGGGTCCTCGGGCAGGCAGCCGTCCCCCCTGCCCTTGTCCCGCTGCACCTCTGGGAAGCTGTAGGCCTCCAGGTGGCTCTCTTGGTCCGTGCAGACGAAGTAGCTGTAAGGGGAGAACCAGGGCCGGTAGACAGTGCAGCCCCGCCGGGGCTCCCTGGTCTGGGGGTCCCCCAAAAGGCAGTCTGCAGAGGAAGACAGGGGTGGGTGTGAGCGGGAGGCCCGGAGCGGCCAGAGGCCACGGGAGAAGCAGACAGGCAGGAAGGCCGGGCCTGGGGTCGGGTGGCCTCTGTCCCACCTTGACTGCAGTTGTTGTTGTTTTTTTGAAGTGTATTTATTTTTGAGAGTGAGCAGGGTAAAGGCAGAGGTGGGGGGCGGGGGTGGGGGGCGGAGAGAGAATCCCAAGCAGGTTCTGTACTGTTAGCAGGGAGCCCGATGCGGGGCTCGAACTCAAGAAAATGAGATTATGACCTGAGCCAAAACCAAGAGTCGGGCACTTGACTGGCTGAGCCACCCAGGTGCGCCCCCCCCACCCCGACTGCTGTTTGGAGAGCAGGTGGCACCCGGGGGAGGGGTGGGGGGTAGCTGTTGAAGGCATTCCTTCCTGCCACTCGCAGCTCCACGAGTGGCAGCTTGATCTCTGGGCGGTGGAGAGTGCCTTCGTTCACCAAGCCTTGACATTTGTCAGGTGCCTCCCTCCCTGCAGACAGCTCTCCTCTGCGTCCTCCGAGGAGACGGGCAGGGGGCTCAGCCAACAGCCAGACGTCTGGCTTCCTGCAGTCTGTTTCCCACCACCCATGGCTGTGGCCATTTTTCCGGCCTCCACACCTGTCTTCCCGTAACAACCCGAGCAGGCCGAGGCCCCTGTGCCACCCCCGCGTGAGAGGCAGGCGAGGAGAAGCGGGGCCCCTCCAGGCCTGTGGGGTGTCCGCTCCAGGAAGGACGAGGCAGGAGACCACAGGGGAAAAGGCGCCCTCCAGCAGCCCTTGCCCCTCCAGCCTCTCCCGTGTGCCCGCCGGGGCGGAGAAGGCCTCACCTGGAGAGAGAACCGTGTTCTGCACCCCATGCCGGAGAGCGCTGCCAAAGTACTGGGGTGACAGGGCCTGAGCTGGGCTGGGCGCCTCCGTGAGTAACGCGGTCTTTGCGATGTCTGGGTTACAGAAGAAACACTCTGGTGAGCTGACGTGGAAGTCCTCGTCTTGGTGACCCCCCTCCCCGACATACCTAGAGGCTCCACCTTGGGACCCTATGACCTTGCAAAGCCAAAGAGAAACCATGCCCTCTTTTGTACCCAGATAGGCAGAACTGTTCTGGGTGGCATCCCGGAGAATTCCAAATGGGGCATTTTTGTTGATCTGGGGAAGATTCTCTCCAAAGGAGAATTTGAGATGCAGACCGATGGACAGCTTTCTGCCTGGCCCGCCTTTCTCCTGACCTTCCTGCAGCTCGCTCTGTGTGCATGTGTGTGCGTGCGTGCGTGCGTGTGTGTGTGTGTGTGTGTGTGTGCGCGCGTCTGCCTGCCTGCCTGCCTGCCTGCCTGCGTGTCTGTCTTCGTTCTGCATTCCAGCCTCTGGGCTCGCTCTAGGATCCAAGGGAGGGAGTCTAGTCATGGACCCCATATCCCGCATAGGTTACATGGTCCCTTTGATGATGAGAAGCCAGTGTCTCCGAACGAAACCTCTCTCACCCGTAGGCAGGGAGCGCTTGGGTGGCCCCTGGACGGCTGCTAGCGCCTGATAATAAGCCAGCCTGCTTCAAATCCCAGAGTGGTATCTGTGCTCCGTTTGAGAAACCAACCTTTAAGGGTCCTCTGCCCAGGCATACGGATACTGAGGAGACCCAGCTCCTCCGTAGAGCAGCCCCCTCAAGCTTTAATGTGCACACTTCTCCAGGGATCACCCGGAGGTCTTGTTAAACACACAGGCTCTGCCTCAGCAGTCCTGGGGGTGGCCTGAAATTCTGCATTTCTAACAACTGCCCAGGTGATGCCCACGTGGATGCCCCACAGACCACACTGTGAGGAGTGAGTCCTCAGAGGTCCATGTTTATTCCATGATGTCCTCAGTGACCCTGCCTCTTAGGCTCCTACTGATGGATTGGAGAGTCTTCTCCAGCTTGTCAAAACAGGCCTGAACCTGGCACATACCCTACATAGACTGTCACCTGAGATTCTGGAAGAAAAAGAATTTTTTGAGAACAAATGTTTCCCCATCCTTCCCTTGCCGGAAATGAATAAACAGCAGGGACTACTTACCGTGAGTGCAGCATTTTGAAAAATTATTTTCTCCCCGTGTGTAATTTGCCTGTCTCACTAAATCGTAGTCCTGTAACATGATCTGGTGGAGGACTCAATTAAAAGCTTCCGAAAAACCACATTTTTGTGGCCCTAGTGGCACCGGAGTTTACCTGGCAAGCTGGTGGCATGTGACGACATAATGTCAGGAAATGCGGCCAGGGCAGAGGAAGAGATTCGAGGTCCAGAAATGCTGAGGAGTGAGAAGTTCTCCATGTTGTGACTACCATAGGGTATGGAGATTATGCACCTGTTCCCAAGAGGCTGTTTGGGTTGTCCAGACGATAAACATTCTGAGTGCCGTTGACATCACAAGGTCACCTGATTCCACTCCCCAGCTAGGGTATCCCTTTCAAAGATGGATAGCGTCTATTACGTTCTGTAAAGATTTCTTTTGACTTGTCATTCCTCGTTGGCTGGCCTGGATTGAGGATACCTGGGGTGGGGGTGGGGGAGGGGAGAAGGAAGCATATGGCAGAAATGTGATGGTGATATAATCTGTTGACAGCCCCCCGCCCCCTGACTTTGATCTTTGGTGTCATTTTTGTGTCATTGCTGTCACCCCCCCCCACCGCAGCTCTGGGGACCTCTGTCCTCTCTGAATAACCTTCTTGCTTTCCTTCACCTGCCTAACCTCTGCCATCAGATGTTTTTGTTGTTTTTGATTTTTAGTTTGGTGTGTGGTTTTTACATTTTCCTTGGAAATCGTTTCAAAGTTAGAAAAAACTGCAAAAATAAAATTAGTATGAAGAGCACCCATACATTCTGTATCCAGATTTGCCTGTTGTTAACATTTTACTGCATTTGCTTTATCAGTTCCACCCCCCCCCCCCCCGCCCCGGCCCCCAGCATGCTGTGTTTTCTGAACTATTTGAAGGTAAGTTACAAGCGTCCTGTCCCTTTGTGTCGAAATACTTCAGTGTGTCCGTCCCAAGAACCGGGACCAGATAATGCTTTAAATGGTTGGTGCTATTTTCAGCAAATGGGTGGCTTAATACCATTATAAGCCTTTTTCCTGGTGACACTGAACTCCAGAGTAACAAGGTTGCCTCTGTGTCCCTGCTACCCTCTCCTGTGACAACCTAGTGCTGGAGGGAAGTGGGGGAAGGGTGAAAGGTGAGAATGCTCCATGCTGATCGTCACAACAGGTGCAGACTAGGTACATCGGTGTATTGGATCTAAATGTGTGTGCTTGTGCAGCGTGGAAAGATCTGGTCTGGTCTGTGAGCAACGGCAGCCTCCCCTTGCAGCGTGCGGAGCAAGCGGGCGTGTGAGTAAGCGTCTGTGTAGGACGGCCCGGAGTCTTGCTGGTGTTCCTCCGGAGCGCTGAAACCTGGTGGGACAGTGTGGAGAAGCTGATTTCCTTGCCCGCCCACCTCGGAGCCTGGTTGGAAAGCTAAGCTTAGAATGAGTTGGAATGTCACTGACGCCCTGGCCTTTGGCAGCTTTGAGGGTATCGGCGATTTGATTTGGCCCTCGTGGTGCAGAGAAAAAATCACGGGGTCCTGGGAGTCGGTGTGGGTGAGTCCTTATCCCCGCTCTGCCGTTCGCTCCCTGTGCAGTGTTAGGCATGCCTCCCGGCCACCGTGTTTTCCTGTTTTGTTAACTTAGACAGTTGGAATGGATGGACATCTTCCTGGTCGAAAACCTGGTGATTTATGTGCGGAGGTGGGACAGCATAGTAATGAGCGATGCACGTAGGGGTCCAGAAGACTTTGAACTTCTTCCTGGCGTGGGTCATTGAATTCTTCCCACTGCCAGCTGGGAACTTCTGACAGACTTCCTGAAAAGGGGGCTCAAAATATTGGGGTGCCCATGGGAGACTGTGTCAGTGCTTGTTTGTAGAGTTTTTAAAAACAGGACTCTCTTGGTTTGGTTATTGAGAAGGTCATGGGAACCTGGTCGCCCAGGGTTGGTTGTAATCCTGACAGCAGGGCCTCTGTCTTGCATGCTATACCCTCTTGGTATGTTGTTGCTGGTGGCCCCCGGGCAGGAGGTGACACTCCCAAAGTGGTCGGTCACTACATAAAATGTGTCTCTCTCTTGTTTGTTTCCCACCTGCTTTCCGAGCCCCTTTCTCGGACAGGTAAGATACCGTCTTTCTTACAGATGACCCACGTCACAGGTGTCTCCCTCTGCTTGGATGTGTGCATGTTGGGGGTGCTGTTGGGCGGGCCACCGGGTCGGGATCCTATCACCTTTCAACCATCTCCATTAGGTTCTGAACCACCAAGCCTCTGGTCCAAAGGGAGGGACAGAGCATGGGGGTCATCGGTGCCATCAGCAGGAAGGGGGCTCGTTGCACATCCTTCAGGTCTGGAAATGCAGGAAGCCCCCAGCCAGAATCCCACCTCAGACAGAAGGGCGGTTGCTCCCGGACTGACCTCGAGAGAGGGTCTTGAGTGGCTTTTGTAAATGGAAAAAGGCCCAGGAGCAGTTTCTCTACAATGTCTGCCCATAATGTGGTCGGTTTTTTAAGTATTTGTATAAAAAGCCAGTTCAATGAAACCAACTTCTTAAATGCCGACTCATGCCAGGTTCCATGCTGAGCATTGTAGAAATAAAAGTCAAGATGTTCCATCCCCTCCAAGAGCTGACCATTTTATCATAGAGACAAGGTGTGTTGGCCAGAAAGACTTAGAGCATTGTAAAGAGACCAAATGATGGGTTATCTTTAAATTTCTTAAGAATTCAGTACATGCGTCCTAAAAGGTAGAGAGCAGGAAGTGTAGAAAATCCACAACGGTGCCTAATCCAGAAGATATTTATGTTTTATTGGAATGTGTTTTTAAAATAAGAGGAGCTCACCGTTTACAAGTCACTTTGACAGGTGTTTTTGGTACTTACACATTCAGAAATGAGCATGTCTGCACTAAAAGTTCACTTTAAACCAAGAAGGAAACCACCACAGAAACATCTGAGCCAGGAAGTGGTGAGGGATCAGGATCTCCTTCCCCTGCGAACCTCTCTTGAACATTTGCCCTGGTTTCGTGGTGGCCCAAATACTTTCTAGTTTGGGGGAAAAGAGTCAAATGCTTTCATCTCCAAGGTCTACTCTGAGTTCACAGATGTTATGATCAAAGAAAAATTAGGAGGGTGCGGGATGTGATAGGCAAGCTGTGCGAAAGCAGGTGACATGGCAAGATAACGCCTTTAGGAGGAGAGTCAGGAGCTGATAACCCCCTTGTGGGTCCGGCTGGAGCTCTTGCTAGTGTGACGTGTCTACACCTGGAGACCAGGCAGCCTGAACCTGTCAGCTCTGTGCCCCGGCCCCCAGGGTTGTCCTCACCCAGCTCTTCACGGCCCCTGAAGTGGTGCTTTCCCTGTGTGTGCGGTAGATACGCACACTGGGGGGATTCATCCACCCCTCGTCCCCCGCTTCCTGTGCCGCCCAAAGACCTTTACAATAGGGCTTCCCTAGGTAGTTACGGAAGGGATACGGCTGCTGAAAGCACAGTAAAGAGACCTGCATCCCCGTCCCAGGACTCCGCAGTGCAGGGCAGAGAGAACTACTTTATGCCGAGTTCAGCAGAAGACAAATCATCCCCCCCCGACCTCAGTTACTCTTGGGAAGGCTCCGCATGCATAGGCCTTTTGAGGTGTTGATGAAGATTGGAGTCTGTGATCAAGTATAACCTCTCCTTCCCCAAGATTGACAGAATATACGGAGCAGTTGGTAAGGACAGAAACCTCACGCGTGATTCCAAGGCCCCCGGGGTGGATCTGGAGCTCCCTTGAGGATTGAGCTGGATCTCCAGGTCGGGGAGGAGTCCCTGTTGCCAGAGTGTAGACCATGTGGCTTACAGCCCTGAGCTCCATTCCTTGGAGTTATGATCTCGGCCTCCATAAGTCTCCAGCTGCAAAATGGGTTTAGCAGTTCAACTCAGGATATTCATTGAGCACCTACTGTATATACCAGACCAGGCTAGCCGTTCAGGACACGGAAGTGAATGAGACATGGCCTTCACCCTCCAGATGTTCACAACCCGGTGGGTTGGAGTTAATCTTTCGAACCAAAGATCCCGGAGAGAAGGGCCTTCTGTGAGGTGTGTTCCACGATCCCAGGCAGAGCGAGGTGGTGGAAAGGGAGAGAAAACCCGAGCTCTGGTTCCACCCCACCAGTAATCGGCCCGTGACCTGCCAGGTACTTATCACGTGGAGCCCCGCCTTGCTCATGTATAAATAGAATTCCTGCCACCACCCCTCCAGGTTGTCGAGTCGGTCAAGTTCCCCCGGCTTCCTTGGCCCCGAGGTCGTACGCATTTGGTGTGAGCCCGGCCGGACGGAGTCCCCACGGCGCATCTGAGCATGCAGCTGCCCGTTGTCCCCAGTGCCTCCTCAGGAGTAAGGAGGCCCGTTGCCCACCGTGAAAGTGTGCAACACAGGTGGCTTCCACTTTGAGCCTGACCTCCAGCGTCTGTCCCCATGCTCATGTCTGTCCCCGTGCTTGTGTCCCCTCAGCTTGTGTTCACAGCAACATACAAATACCGTAGTTCATTACTTCCATCATTTCTTCTTCAGAGGGCTCGGTGACCCCAAGGTAAGGGGTCAAGCCGTGGGTCAAGGAGGCAGGTTTCACGGGATAAGTTACCTTTAAGTTCTTTGCCCCTCATTAACTGGGTGGGGCAGAACTAGAGTGGCTAGTTCTAGCGATGGATGGACTTTCCCATCAAGAAAACCGGATCGGAAGGCTCAAGAGTGTGCCGGCTCTTTTGAATGTCCCCAAAGCCTCGGGAAGGGACAGCTGTGGGCGTGGGATCAGGGAACGCAGCAGAGTGACGTGGCTCAGAGCCCCACGTGCCTCCGCTCACCGTTCCCATCTTCCCCTCTGTTTGCAGTGGACCACAGCATGTTCGAGAACTTGAATGCGGCCCTTCCTCCAAAGCTGCAGCCCGGCTGCTCCCTCCCCCACCTGTCCAGGCTGACGGCCCCCGGCTCTGCCGCCCTGGGGTCTGCGGAGCCTGGGGGGCCGGGGCTCCGGGTGGGTGGCAGCCAGCACCTCAAGAACCTGGGCAGGGCCGTGGGGGCCAAAGTTAACGACTTCCTGCGGAGAAAAGAGCCCTCGAGCCTGGACGGTGCGGGCGCCATGGAGATCAACAGGCCGGCGGGGGCGCGGCTGGACGGCGGGGCCGTGGAGGCTGACAGGTGAGCGCAGGAGGCTTGCTCGCAGAGCTCCAGGCCGAACCCGTGTCTCCGGGGGACATGAGGTTGTCACGCGGGGAATGGCGGGGGCGATGCTCCTGCTTGCTGACTGCCACCCCACCGCAGCTAAGGCGTCCTGAGCGCCCATCGCATGTCAGCAGACGCCCGGCTACGCGCTTCCCTGTCCCTTGCAGCGACTTTGCGAGGTAGATCCCATTGTTACCACTTTGCACGTAACTGAGGTTGGGGGGCGGGGGGGGTGGGGGTAGCGTGAGGAGCTTAAGGTTACCAAGTTAGTGATGGGCAGAGTGGAATGAGGAAAGTGGGAGTCTGTGGGACCCACTGGGGCAGGCGAGGGAGAAGCCTGCTGTGGTGGGCCTCCTGTTCTCATGCCCACACGCCCCTTCTAGGCCTTGCTTTATATATATATATATAAATATATATATATTTATATATATATATTTAAAAAAAATTTTTTTTAACGTTTATTGATTTTTGAGACAGAGAGAGACAGAGCATGAATGGGGGAGGGTCAGAGAGAGGGAGACACAGAATCTGAAACAGGCTCCAGGCTCCAAGCTGTCAGCACAGGGCCCGACACGGGGCTTGAACTCATGGACCACGAGATCATGACCTAAGCCAAAGTCAGACGCTTAACCGACTGAGCCACCCAGGCTATTTATTTTTTTTAATGCCTATTTTTGAGAGACAGAGGGCAGGCAGGGGAGGGGTAGAGGGAAAGGGAGGCACAGAATCTGAAGCAGGCTCCAGGCTCTGAGCTCTCAGCACAGAGCCCGACACGGGGCTCGAACCCACGAACTGTGAGATCGTGACCTGAGCCAAAGCTGGATGCTTAACCGACTGAGCCCTCCAGGCCCCCCCAGGCCTTGTTTTAAACACCTGCTGTGCTCCTGACCCAGCAGGTCCTTCGTAGGGCTCATCACACGGGCTGTGACATGACTCGGTTCACCTGTGGTCCCAGCAGCAATACTCTGCTGCTGTGAGCACTGAGCGGGGGTGTGACGGGTGGAAGGCCAGCTCTGTCGGCTGCCACAACCCACACACCACACCGGGGACGGGGCCCGAGCAGGGAGGTGTGTGCCGGGTGGGGGAGCCGCTGGGCAGCTGGGGGGCTTGGGGCGTCGCCATCCTTAAAGCACACGCGCTTGTCGCCTCAACCCCACAGGTCAGCCCTGCAGGACGCGTTCCCTCGGCTGGACCCCCCGCCTCCCATTACCAGGAAGCGAACCCCTCGTGCCCTGAAGACCACGCAGGACATGCTGATCTCGCCGCAGCCAGTCCTGAGCAGCCTGGAGTACGGGACAGAGCTGCCTCCTGGGCAGCCCCGGGAACCCCTTCCCACCGCCCAGCCCGACGTTCCCGAGGAAACGGCGGAGAGGGGCGAGGCTCTGCCCAACGGAGAGGTCTCCCTGTCAGTGCCCGACCTGATCCACCAGAACAGCCAGGACGAACCCAAACCGAAGATAACGGAGTGCAGAAGGGCCTCCTCCCCTGGCCTCCTCGAGAGGAACGGCCTCAAGCGCAGCCTGAGCCCCGTCCGCCTGGCCCAGCCGCCGGAGGACAGTGGCCCCCCGCCTCGGGCACGGACCTCCAGCCTTGACAATGAGGGCCCGCACCCAGACCTGCTGTCCTTTGAGTAGGGCCCCTTCTCCCTGCCAGGCACCCCCTTCCCCTCTGCCGTCTCTGTCCCTGGTGCCCCTTGGCCCTTGCCCCCGCTCCGCGTGCCCTTTGCCCCCTGTGCAGAGATCAGAGCGCCGATCCGGGGCCAGGCTCCCTGAGTCACCCTAGTTAGAGCCTCTGTCTGCCGAATGCTAAAGGGCTGGGCTGTGGCTCCCGAGCCTCATTTTCTAGAAGCTCCCCCCACCGGGGGCCAGCTGCCACACTGGGGGATGGGAGCATCGCTGTTCCCAGGCAGCCCGGACTTCCCACCGGCCTGCAGGGCCACCAGCCCGGGATGAGGGGTCTTGCAGGAATGGTCTCTGCCTGCCCCCCACATGCCATCTGTGCCCCCCCCCCCACTCTTCTCTCTTCACACCCTGGTTCATTTCTTCTGCCTCTGGTGGGGGCATAGGGCCGAATGGAGAATTGATGGGTTGGGCTGACGACGAGCCCAGACCTGGAAAGCCACACACCCTGCTCCTCCTGGTCCCAAGACCGTGTGTTGTCCCCTCACCTCTACCCTTTGGGTCCTGAGACCTGGGTGCAGCCTTGTCACCAGGGGTTGTCAGGGCATTTTCCACCTGCCTTGTTGGGGGACACACCAGGCCCCCCGGGGCCGACCACTGAGAAGGCGCTGGGGAAAGCCATGCGACCAGCCGCTAGTGGGCTCCGTGTGCAGAAGGAAAGGCCAGGGCCCCCCTTGCTGTGTGTGAGGACAGGGCGAGGCGGGCCCCCGAGGAAGCAGAGGAAGCAGCTGAGCAGATTAGCACCTTGCTTTGGGGGGAGGGCCCAGGAACTTGGCCTCCAGGGAGCCGGCCCCAGGAGAACCCAGAGCAAAAGTCACAGAGAAGACAGGGTGAGGACAGAGAAGACTTTGAGGGAGCGCCCACAGCCTGAAATGATGCGGCTCTGGGGTCTGGGCGTGGTGAGTGCGAGAGCCAGAGTGACCAGGGAGACTGGGAACGAGGCACAGCCCCTGGGCCGGCCGGCCGGCCAGCCAGCCAAGCCACCTTCCACTGGGCAGGAGGCGCTGTGTTCTGCTAAGTTGCCCGGGTCTCCCTGGAGAGGCCTCCGCCCTGCCTTTCCCTGCCCCGATGCCGCACGGTCCTCTCGCTCCCTGACTTTGGGATCTATGTCAGGGACTCACCCGGTTCATCGTGCCCTCCTGGCTTTACTCATTTTATGTTCCTCTGTCCCACCAGGAGCCCCCGTCAGCGGGGCGGGGTGGGTGATCCCATCCCTGGGGGCCTTTGCAGCGAGAAGATTTGTTGAACAGGGTGGCCGGCTCCCCGGGCGAAGGCAGGTGCAGCATGGCCTGACAGACTGTCGGGCTGTCTTCCCCCTGGGGTTCCTGCTGCCTCCCCTCTTCTGTCCATCGTTCAGCTGCCCCCTCGCCGCCCCCCACAGTGCTCACCTCCCATCACCCAGCTCCTCCTGCCCACCCCCCCCAGGAGAAACATCCAGGCTAACTCCTGTAGACTTGGAAACCTGTGGGTGGCGGGTGGGGGGCTGCCAGGAAGCTGGTTGCCCTTCCTGCGTCCTTCTGCAGCGACTGCGACCTTGCCACAGCTTTCCCACCCCGTCTTTCGTTGCTCTGGAAAGCAAGGCTTCACTGCGTTTTCATAGCGGAGCCTCGTGTCCCCCACGAGGGTCTGCACATGTCGGGCACCCTGCGGGCCGTGGTGCAGTGGGCAGTGACTAGAGGTCTAGGTCCTGGCTCAACACCAAGAACATCACGACGATGTGCTAACCTGACCCCGAGGCTCAAAAGTTCTCAGGACCACATTTGGAGGCCTGTGAGTTTTCCCAGAATGGCTTGGAGTTTTGCACGAGACACAGAGCAGGAGGGGGTGAGGGCAGAGAGCCGAAACACATTTGCTGGGAGTTCACACAGCTCCACGAGAGCCTCCATGCCGGAAGCTCGGTTTGCTTCTCTGGTGGGGAACTTGGCAAGCCCTTGTGCTCTGGGGCTCCTCCTCCGGAGATCGGGGTGGCCCCGGCCAGGTGATGGGGGCAGCCGTGTGTGCAGAGGTTGCAGGCCCGGGCTGGCTTAGGCACCTTGCTCTGCACACCCCACCCGGCCACTGCTGAGGTCCTGGCCCTCAGATTCAGGGTTAGCATGGGAACCCTACCAGCTTGTCCCCGTGCCACGGCCAGGATGACCCCAGAGTTCTCCGGACTCGTGTCTGCTGCCAAACGAGGCTCCGATCTTCGGCCTCTCTGTGATCTCTACCCTGGCCATTGTCCTCCAGCTGAGGCGATGCTGCCACCTGGGGGAGGGGGGTTGAGCCTGAAATCCCGTCCTAGGTGCTGCAGACACTACCCGGTGCTAGGGGCTTAGTGCCACCCGGGACAGCAGCAGGGGCAACTTCCGATCCTGCTGAGGGCCTGGGCGAAGACCAGTTCTCCATCCAAAGCCCCATTTGGCTTCCCATGTCTGTCTCAACAGCCTGACCTTCCTGTGATCACAGCATGGCAACCAGCACCCCCCCCCCACACACACACACACCCAGCTTCTCTGGGAGCTTCTCTGGGAGCTTCTCTGGGAGCTTCTCTGGGAGCTTGGCCCTTGGGTGGCCCAGTTACTCAAGGGCAGGATACCAAGAGTGAAGGACCATCTTCTATGTCTGCATAAGGAAGTTGGGGGCACGGAGTCATTTCTCTCCCCGATACTCCCCCAACCCCACTGTACCCCCGTAGTCAACACGTAGCTTTCCCCTGATAAATCACAGGTGAGCTTCCAGAACCTGGCAGGTGGGTGGCACGTCCCCCCGCACAGAGAGAAACGCGTCTGTTCTGTGCGTGCATGGTCTGAAGACAGACACGCACGGGATCCATCGACTTTGAAAGAGCAAAGAGGTCGGCCCCAGTCTGGGAGAGGAAGAAGATTACAGATCTATTCTGAGTGTTTTCTAGATATTTTATATTTATATTTTTAGTAGTTTTCCGGTAGAAGGAAACTGCAGAATAAAATGATCGGGTTCAGTTTTGCTGGTTTCTTTTGGTTTCTCCAGACTGATGGGAAGTGGTTGGTCTTCTCGAGGCTCGCTTGTTGGGTGGAGAGCTTTGGCATTTAGGGTTATGAGCCTGCCCTGGGGAGGTGAGGTTGGGGGTGGGGGTGTTGATGCTGGCTGACCTCCCACCTGGGGCCCTCGGGGGCTGTCATGTGCTCCCCTAACTGGCTGGCTGCTAAGCGTCCCCCTTCCCACCTGACCTGTGGCTGTTTCAGGGGCTTCAACATGACATGCGTGGGCAAGCCCCCTCCTCCTCAGGAGGCGATGCGAGTGGACCCCTGGATTGTCCTCCAGGCATGGACTTGACCTGGGGTCTATGGCCCTCTTCCACCGAGGAGGGGACACCGAGGCCTGCACACCCACAGGCCTTCAGAGGGACCGGATCTGCGGTCAGGTTCTCAGAGTCACCATCAGCAGATGTCAGTCAACTACCCAGAGCTGTGGACGGAGGTACTTCCCACATTGGGGCGAGCTTGGCTCTGGCTTACTTAGAGAACGTGGCTTGGAGCGGCGCTGGCCGGAAGCCTTGCTCCCCCAAGGCCGGTGTCGGGCCCAGGGACCCAGAGGACTCTCACAGCTGAGAACCCACCAGACCTCTAACCACTTTAAAAGGGAGGAAGCGAGAACAGATGGGGGGGGGGGGGGGGGGGGGAAAGGCCTTCAGTCTGTTCACAGCAGCCAGACACGTTTTTAAAGGGGGGGAGGTCAGCGCCTTCCCGCCCAGCTCTGTCCTTTGCCCCCACAACCAGGCCCAGTGGTTGGATTTGACAGCACGCGGGGTCCCGGGCTCCACATCAGCAATGTCTGGGGCAGGAGGCTCCAGCCTTTTCCATCTTGAATTCCACTCCGTGTCTCGAGATGTGTGAAAAGACGGTGCTCTCAGGTTGCCTGCTCGCTCTGCAGTGGGCACAGAGCACTGTCCTGGGGAGGCAGGAGAAACACAAAAACCAACCCAGCCCATTCTATGCCTGGGGGAAAAAAGCAAAAAAATAAAAGAAAATAAAGGCATTGAAAATACTTACAATAGCAACCTTTTCTTCAAGTGTAAGCTCCAATGACTATTCTTCAGGCAACTTTTCCCATTGGATGGCTCCGGGGTTGGCCTCCTCGGGCATTCAGGTGTGAAATGTGCCGTTGATACGCCTTTCTTTTCCGCTATTATGCGGGGTAGTTATTTTTGGCAAAGATCAAATAGGAAAAGGGGCAGCATAAAATTTTCTTGAAACTTTTAAGTGTAAAAATGGATGTGCACAGGTCCCTCCTAAGGCTGTTCTCTGAGCTGAGCTGATTGATGGTCTAGAGAGTGAGGTGCAGAGATGCATGTGCTCAGACAACGTGACCAAGTCCCCCTGCGTGAGCTGAGAGCCGTCTGGTGCACAGTGGTGACGTGGTGGGAGAGGGATGCCTGGTTTTCCCTCTCCGTGTGGGCAGTGGGTGAGGACGCCATGGGCCTGTCCCTCCTAACAGGCTACATTAGCAGGATATCAAAATACAACAGAAGCACCAAATGGGGGAGGGGCTGGGTCATGGGAGGCAATTAACTTCACCTGGAAGTGTTTCTCCTCCGAGCTTGATCTTGCAATAATTGCTGAAGAAAACGAACAAATCAGAGGCCATTCAGAACCCGCTTCATTCCTGAAGTCTGGGCGCGTGCTGGCGGGAGAACCCCAGTTGGTATTCAGAATTAATGGAATTAGCTAATCGAGGACTGTGCCTCAGATGCTGCTCCAAACTCCGAGAACTCCTTCTCGTTCAGTTTGCTCCCAGGCTTTGGCATCCCTTTCAAGTCCGTGAATCCTGGGAGTGTTCTAGAACTCTCTGTGCTTTGACTCCCTGTCTCGACCACTGCAGAGAGTCCCAGCCCGGCCAGCGGCTGCTGATGACTCAGCAATGGTTTATCTTTGAGCTCTTGGCCCTCAGGGTCCCCTGGGCTTCACTCAACAAGCAGCATTTGGGATGCCCCATGCGGAGCCCCCACGGCGGCCCCCCTGCGAGTGGGAACACATAATTAAGTCTGCACAAAGAAATACAGCCTGGTAGATGAATCCCGCCTCCCCCTGACCGTGTCCTAAGTACAGATGGCATTTCATGTCTTTTCTCTCTCCCAAGGAAATCCACTCTGGAAACTTTAAGTTCAGTGAAAGCATCTCTGAGTACTTTACCCCCCCCCCCCAGCCTGCTCCCCCTCCCTGCTGCCGTTTGCACTGGGGCACCCCGTGAAAGCCCACAGTCCCCACCACTGACTTCCTGCTAATGAGAAAATTCCTCCGCATTGGTATCTAGGGCTCGTCCCTCCTCAGAGACAAACCCTCTTTGTGTCCAGCTTATCTCCAGCTGCTGCCATGATAAATGGTCCAACTCCAGGGAGCCAGGAGTAGGCCTGTCCCACGAAGCGAACCCCTTGGTTATAGGCTGCACAGACAGGGAGGCGAGCTCAAGATGTTTAAAGACCAACCCCAGGTTGCTTGTTCTCTCGTGGAAGGTGCCTGAGGAACCGGGCCGTTAGAGTGGGAAACTGCCAGCATTTTCTCCTTGCGATAGGCCGGAAAGGAAAACGAAACAAAAAGCAACCTCCCAACAAATTGCAACTTGTTTTGTTTTTTGGGTTTTTTGCTTCTGCTCTTTAAACCTTCTAGAAGCTCTCGGTGCCATTTGCTACCTTCTTCCTTAAAGCACCTGCCACGTTTACCACCTCATGCTTTCCGGGTACCTGTTTCTGGAGTAACTCCTGTTGGTCTGGTGTGTCTGCCCCCCCTTCATGGGCTAAGTCATGGCAACTTAAATTTTTTTTTTTTTTTCAACGTTTTTTATTTATTTTTGGGACAGAGAGAGACAGAGCATGAACGGGGGAGGGGCAGAGAGAGAGGGAGACACAGAATCGGAAACAGGCTCCAGGCTCCGAGCCATCAGCCCAGAGCCCGACGCGGGGCTCGAACTCACGGACCGTGAGATCGTGACCTGGCTGAAGTCGGACGCTTAACCGACTGCGCCACCCAGGCGCCCCAAAGTCATGGCAACTTAAAAGATGTTCTCTGGGGCCGCCTGGGTGGCTCAGTCAGTGAAGCATCTGACTTCAGCTCAGGTCATGATCTCGTGGTTTGTTGGTTCGAGCCCCATGTCAGGCTCTATGCTGACAGCTGGGAACCTGGAGCCTGCTTCAGATTCTGTGTGTCTCTCTCTGCCCCTCCCCGGCTCATGTGCTGTCTCTCAAAAAATTAATAAACATTTAAAAAAAAGTGTTCCCTGTGGTTCCCTGTGAGGGTTCAGGTTGGTCCAGACCACCGTGAGGCCCGTGAAGGAGCAGCCTGGCCTTTTGAGATGGAGGGAAGTGAACTCCATCGTTCCTGTGACTGGCATGCAGCTTCAGCCAGTGCTCGAGCTCCCTCCACATCCTGAGCCCCCAGTGGACCCACCGGTTGCTGGATAGGAAAGCTCGGAACGAGTCTGGACTACCCATCTTGGACTAGCTTCCCAGCATCCTCCAGGTGATCTGGTAAATTCTGTTTCAGTCTTCCTTGCTCCATTCTAAGTGCTGGGTCCTCTGTGTCAAGAACTGTCAGATGGTCTTTGCAGCAGACCTGGTGAATTTTCTCTAAACCGGGCCGAGGTCTGCCGTTTTCCAGGAGCTGGGGCTTCCGGCCAGGGCGTGTAGGCCGCCTGGGAAGTGATCCCACGTGTGAGAAAAGCCGGAGGTTGAGGCTGCGGTTTGCAGCCGCCAGCCCCATCTCCCGCCAACGCCTTGCTCATCACCCCGCAGTGATGTGCGTGCTGGACACTGTGGCCGGGGTCTGAGGCAGGGTCGCGAGATCACCCCCAGCCCGGCCCACCTTGCCAGCTGCCTCTCCGGCTACTGCCGCCGCGCTCCATACCCCAGTCCCCAAACTTCTCAGGATCGCTTCCGTGACTTTTTTGTTCAGGGCTGTCTGTCTGCCTGCCTCTCTCTTTCCTCTGACTTGGCCAGGCTGTCTTTTCACGTTTCGGCTCAGGCATCCCTTCCCCCACGGGAGTCCTTCCCGCTCGCCACCCCCAGCCGCCTCTGCACCACCCGTGGCACGAGTGACGTGGAACGGAGCTCCCGCCCGGTCTCCCTCGGGTCCCTGAGCTTGAGGGCGGGGGCCACGCCACCTTCACCTCTAACGCCTCAGTCCGCAGCCCGGCCCCTGGCTCATCTCAGGAGCTCGATAGAGATGTGCTGTGAGCTGAAGTCAAAGAACTTCTCACTTGTTTCGGGAAATTTTATACATATGTCACACACACGCAATCTGGTGCTAAATTGCGTGGACCGGACTAGACCAGGCTTTCTCTGAGGCCTGGCCTAGACCAACGCCACGGCTTTCAGCCCCTTCCTCGGGGCCCCCTACCCGCATGCAGTCTCTGCACCTGACCACCGGCTTCAGAGGATCGAGGGAGGGCCACTCTCAAAGTGGAGGATGATTAATGGGCCAGTGTGTGGGCCATTTGTCTCCAGCCGGAGCCTCCATTAATTCAGTTCCCTGGACAGGTGCCACCTTGTCACAGAGGCAGCAGAAGCCAGCGCTGCGTCCTGCCTAATGTAAGAAGGGTCACACTTCGATGCCAGGCGCCTGCCCGGCTCCCGTGGCCGCTTCTCCAACCGCTGCATCCCATTCCAGTTCTCAATACTTCTGCTTTACCACTGCGGCCTTTGCTACTGGAGCTGTATTATTACGTTTCTGAAGTTCCCGTGCATTCCAGGAATTGTGCTCATCAGTTGGTATCCATTGTCTCATGTGTGTCTCTCAAGAACCCGCTGGGAAGTCCAATGAAGCCCATCCCTCGGACACAGAGCTTCTTACTGCGTTCAGAGAGATTCACACACATGATCTCGTGAATCCTCACGTCTTATGGAGTCGTTATTTCAGCCCCATCTCACAGATGGGTAAACTGAGGTTAGGGGCGGAGACAAAGCAGAGCCTGAGACTTGGGGCAGAGAATGGGCAGCACAGGACCTGGAGGCCTGGGTCTCTAGACCCGATGAGCAGGCGTCTTCCTCACCACATGGCTCTTCTCTGTTTCCATCACACCAGCGTGGTAAAAACTCTCAGGAAATGGTCATGGCCCAGAAATGTCTTTTTGACTTGGACCTTTTCCAGGGGCGAATGCATTTTCATTAAACACTGAATGTTTGTGTAGGATAGGAATTTAGAGACCCATTCACCAACCCCCCTCATTGCACAGAAGAGGAAAGAGCAAAGACTCTACTGTTTCAAGGTTCACCTATGCTGGCGTGGTCTCTGATTCCCCACAAGACCCTATGCAGTGAGAATGATCCCTCCGTTTTCTAGGCATGGCCGACCGGAGGCTAAGGGAGTTTCAGCCACCTGCCCCAAGTCACTCTGCCCATGAGCGACAGAGCTGACCGTCCTGCCTCTTGAAAACATTGATTCACGAGGGTTTTGGTATGAATCTGCTCTATGATTTGTAAGAAGTTCAGCCCCAGGCAGGAGTGACAATAGTGTTTCTACTGCGTTTCAAATGCCAGCGGGGAACCTGGCTCGTACACTAATCCTCTTATCGACACTGGAGATTAAACATCCAAAGGAGAGGTGAGTATTATTCTGAGCAATGTTTCATTATAGCTATGATGGTTCCTCGCGGTGCTTTTTTTAAAACACACACACACACACACACACACACACACACACACACACACACTTTGTTTTCTTGGTGATTGTCTGCTCTCTTGTGGCTGACTTTAGCCATTGCAGTTTCTGGTAACTAATTTCTGCAAAGAGCAACTTCTCGTGCTACTGCTAACTATGAGAAAAGCACTATATCCGTTTTAGAGAGGCTTTTCATGTTCCTCAGATCATTTCCTAACATCAACAAATAGAATGCAGGGAAAAAATAGAGGACACTTCTTAACTAAATTCCAGTAGGCGAGAGAAGATGAAGGGGAGGTTATCTTGGAAAAAAAGAATAATTTCCAAAAGTATAGAAAGATGAAGTGGTCGCCTGTGTGACTTGTCGGGTAAGCGTCCGATTCGGCTCAGGTCATGATTTCGCAGTTTGTGAGTTCAAGCCTCACGTCGGGCTCTGTGCTGACAGCTCAGAGCCTGGAGCCTGCTTCGGATCCCATGTCTCCCTGTCTCTGCCCCTCACCTTCTCTCTCTCTCTCTCTCAAAAATAAAACATTAAAAAAAAACTTTGAGAATAAAATGGCATATGGACTTTCAAACAGGATAAAGGAAAAACTTATATTCAGACACATTACTGTGAAATTTAAGATCATAAAGACAGACCACCTTTGGGGCGCCTGGGTGGCGCAGTCGGTTAAGCATCCGACTTCAGCCAGGTCACGATCTCACGGTCCGTGAGTTCGAGCCCTAAGTCAGGCTCTGGGCTGATGGCTTGGAGCCTGGAGCCTGTTTCCGATTCTGTGTCTCCCTCTCTCTCTGCCCCTCCCCCGTTCATGCTCTGTCTCTCTGTCCCAAAAATAAATTAAAAAAAAAAAAAACGTTGAAAAAAAATTAAAAAAAAAAAAAAAAGACAGACCACCTTTAAAGTTTCCAGGAAAAAAAAAAAACAATCAGATAATAAAGAAAATCAGATTGACATTAGACGTGTCAATAAGAATCCTGGATACAAAATGATAATGGCTTAAGATTTTTATGTTGTTGAAAGAAAATCACCTTAAGCCTATATTGTACGTTCAGCTCACTCAACTATTGTTTAAACGGACATAAAAGGAAGCTGTAGGTATGTGAGGCTGTAAAAGGTTTGCTACTCAAAGACCCTCTTTGCAAATACCCCTAGAAAAATAGAAAAATAGAAAAATATTTTCTATTACTAGAAAATATTCTAGTAAGAAAAGTAATAAACTCCGGAGACTGCTATGAGTTTGGAAATGTATAGGAAGTAAGGATGAGAAATTAACTCTATAGTTTATTTAAATGATGAAGGACCCAAAAGGAATAGATAATAATTCAAATTTTAGATAACATCAGAAAGCAAGATAAGAGTGATGATGGTAACAGAAGTGATATGAGAGTATGCTTAATTATAACAATTGATCTATCTTAAATATTGCAGAGAAAAGCAAAAATACACGTCTTTATAAGGTAGGGGTGACTACCAAAAACTGTCTTTTAAAAAAATAGAGCCGGGGCGCCTGGGTGGCTCAGTCGGTTAAACGTCTGACTTCAGCTTAGGTCATGATCTCCCGGTCCGTGAGTTCAAGCCCCGCGTCGGGCTCTGGGCTGATGGCTCAGAGCCTGGAGCCTACTTCTGATTCTGTGTCTCCCTCTCTCTCTGCCCCTCCCCCGGTCATGCTGTCTCTCTCTGTCTCAAAAATAAATAAACGTTAAAAAAAAAATTTTTTTTTAAATAGAGCCTTCAAGGTACACAGGTAAATGTGATCTATTCACTAGAAAGCAGAAGAGAGGTAGGGAGGAAACAAAATGCATAGTAAATATAAAGGCTAATAAGATTTCTATCTTAGTTCAGGCAGCTATAACAAAACACTGTAGATTGGGTGGTTAAAATTTTTTTTAATGTTTATTTTTGAGGCACACACACGCGCACACACACACACAGCATGAGTCGGGGAGGGGCAGAGAGAGAGGGAGACCCAGAATGGGAGGCAGGCTCCAGGCTCCAAGCTGTCATCACAGAGTCTGACGCGGGGCCCGAACCCACAAACTGCGAGATCATGACCTGAGCTGAAGTCGGAGGCTTAACCGACTGAGCCACCCAGGTGCCCCTGGGTTGGGTGGTTTAAACAACAAACATTGCATTAGAATCTATTTCTCACCGTTCCAGAGGATGGGAAGTCCTAAGTCAGGTGTCCCAGATTCGGTATGTGGTGACGGTCACTGCCAGCAGTGCAAACAGCCACCTTCGTACTGTGTCTTCACAAAGCCTTTCTTGGCACTTACACATGGAGAGAGCACTCTGTCGTGTCTTCTCCTAAAAGCCCTAGTCCCATCATGAGAGGGATTAGGGCCACCCTCATGGCCTCCTCTCAACCCAATTACCTCCCAAATGCCCCACCTCTAAACCACATTGGGGATTAGAGGGGCATCTGGGTGGCTCAGTCGGTAGGGCATCCAACTTCGGCTCAGGTCATGATCTCATGGTCCATGAGTTCGAGCCCCGTGTGGGGCTCTGTGCTGACAGCTCAGAGCCTGGAGCCTGCTTTGGATTCTGTGTCTCCCTCTCTCTCTGACCCTCCCTGCTGGTGCTCTATGTCAAAAATAAACATTAAAAAAATTTTTTTTAGTCACTTTGGGGATTAGAGCTTCGACATATGTGGGGACTGAAGGACATAAACATTCATCTCATAACAATGGCAGAAATAGATTCCAATAGACAAATTGTAATAAACGTAAGTGTATTGACCTTGCCAAACAAAAGGAAACAATCTTGGGGAAAAATTAGATCCAGCAACATTTTGTTTACAGAAGACAGAGTTAACACAAAAGATACGAGAAAACTTGTAAACAAAGGGATGGGAAATTATATACTAGGAAAGTATGAATGAAAAGAAAGCCAGGACAGCAATTTTAATATGAAGCAAAATATAATTAAAGGCAAAAAAAAAATCCTAAGAGACCAAGAGAAGCACTTCATATAAAAGAAATAGATTAAGAGGATTATAAAATAATTATGAAAAGATATACACCTAAAAATATACCACTAACATAGTTAAAACAGGTATGGCAAAACTGGGGGGGCCAATCTGTATACCAACTATTGTAATTAGTTTCTATAAAATATTTGTTTGGCATGATTCATAATCTTGAATACATGGGATGGGTCATGAGAATGAACTTCAAAATGACAAGGGAAAACAATTCTCAAACAAATGAAATATTCACAGAATGTTCACCACGGAAGCATCAGAAATCAAGTCAAACCATGTTATTGAACTCTTAATGCTTTACAGTTTGGAATTGACACAAAAATAAAAGCTAAAATATATGTGTAAAAACAATAACAAACTACTAAATTGTCCTTGGGTTGAAGAGGACATTTTGATATTAATTAAAACTACTTTGACCTACACAGCAATAAATACTATTCATGTTAAAATTTGTGGGATACTTCTAAAATAGTACCATGAGCTAAAATAATGGCCTTATATGTATTTATTACAAAATGTGGAAATAAGCCAGCGTACACACACACACATACACATAATCAGTGGCCAGACTGGGGCATCTGGGTGGCTCAGTTGGTTAAGCATCTGACATCAGCTCAGGTTATGATCTCATGGTTCCTGAGTTTGAGCCCCACATTGGGCTCTGGGCTGACGGCTTGGAGCCCAAGCCTACTTCAGATTCTCTCTCTCCTTCTGTCCCTCCCCAGCTTGGACTCAGCACAGTCAATGCGAAGATCCACGAGAGGAGGCTCCATCTCAGAAAACAGTGAGATCATGACCTGAGCCAAAATCAAGAGTTGGACGCTTACCAACTGAGCCACCCAGGCGTCCCTTTAATGCAAAACTCTTAAATGAAGTATTCACTTACCAAGTTCAACAGTTTATTGAAAATAATACAGCATGGTCAAGGGAAGCAATGAAAGGATGGGATCATCTCAGCAATTTTATTACAATAATTTACCTCTCATGGAATGAAGATAAAAGGAATGCGACAATTTCGGTAGATGCAGAAATCACTTAACAGATCTCAAAACATTTCTGATGAAAACAGCAAACGTGGTGGCGAAATGGAGAAAGTTTCTAAACTTTCCATGCAGAGCTGGGACCCACACAAGAATGACCCCTTTTGTGATTACTGTTTAGTGGATACTCGAGATTTCAGCACGGAAACATAGAAAATAAGTAGATTCACAAGTGTGGAAACAGAACAGAGTGGTGTTATTTACAGCCGACAAAATCATTTACATAGAATTTACAATTTGATTTACAGTAGGATCAATGGGCAGACCAGTAGATCCCAACAAGAGAGTAAACATTTTTCCACTGCCATAGGCTACTAGAAATGTAATAAAACATAAGACAGAATCTGTAACAACTAAAAACAATTAGGAATTAATCTAACAGAATATACAAGACTTCTCTAGTGAAAATTTGTGATTCCATTAAAGAACAAAAAAGCGCACCTGGGTGGCTTGGTTAGTTAAATGTCCAACTTTTTTTTCTTTTTTTACCATTTTATTTATTTTTTAAATTTACATCCAAGTTAGCATATAGTGAAGTGTCCAACTCTTGATCTCAGCTCAGGTCATGATCCCAGGGTCATGAGCTCAAGCCCCACATTGGGCTCTGCGCTGGGCATGAAGCCTACTTAAATTAAAAAAAAAAAATGACCTGAGTAAATTGACATAGCATGTTTATGCATGGGACAGCATTACAAGAATGTCTGTTTTCCCTAATTACAAACTCCTTGCAAATTCACTCAAAATTCCATCAAGATGTTTTGAGCAATGTAACATATTTATCCTTAAATGTATATGGAGGAACCAAGGTCCACAGATAACTCAGTCGGTTTGAAAAATAAAAGGGTGCCTATCCTACCAGACAATAAGATTAGAACATTGGAACCATTGTGGATAAAGGAGGAACTGTAAATCAGAGGGGACATTAACTATTAAGCAGGTTGAAATGGGAAAACTACTCCAATCTATATGGAGAAATACAAAGTTGGAAATACCTCTTACCATGGACAGAGGTTCACCCTGGACTCATCCTTCATTTGAGAAATATTTATTGAACATCAACTATGTGTGAAGGGCTTTTCTCGTTACTGGGAAAGTGTCAGTAAGGAGTACAAGAGACCTTGCCATCACTGAAACCTTACCTGCAAAGGGTAAAGGTATAAAAGCAAGGGAAAGAAAATGCAGGATAACTTTTTTTCATGATCTCGGAGTAAAGAGCTTATTACAGAAGAATCAAAAGGCACCTGATGGGTTTGACTGCATCATAATTAAACATGAGCATATCTTAGGATCATACAGTTCAGAGAAACTCTCTTACACTTCCATAAGGGGACTCGTTCAAGCTTGCTCCACAGACCGTTGTGCTGGAACCAACCTAGATGTCTATCTCTAGAGGAAAGGATAAGCTGGTGAGAGCACACTACGGAATACCATGCACCATTTAAGGTGCTGAATTACACTCTGGGGTGCCCAGCTGGCTCAGTCGGTTGAATGTCGAACTCTTGATTTCAGCGCAGGTCATGATCTCTGGGTTCGTGAGTTCGAGCCCTGCATCAGGCTCCAAGCTGACAGTGTGGAGCCTGCTTGGGATTCTCTCTCTCCCTCTCACTCACAAGTGCCCCTCCCCTGCTCACATACACACACACACACACACTCTCTCTCTCTCTCTCAAAATAAATAAACTTAAAAAAAAAAAGACTGAATTACACTCAACAATATAGACTAGAACCAAACATGGTGTTCATTGAGAAAGGTAATAACATAATTGGAACAATAGAATATTGTGTATGTAAATATAAAAGACCTGTATTCACAACCAATGCTGTACCTTCTACAAGGGTGCATACATATCAAAGGTATATATCAAATAGTATTGAGCAACTTCCCATGGGGAAGGGTGTGATCATTGGAATGCGAGGCAAAGAGGATAACAATGAAATAAAACAGAAGAAAGGTCTTACATGGATTAATGGTGATAATGAGTTAAGAATTAAGGGATGTGATTAACACCACTCTCCATATGGAAGTCCAAAAAAGAAAGAGAGGGAGAGAGATTCCCACTAAAACTGTTAAGAGATGACCATAGGATCCAACAATCCTTGAACTGGAAGGTACCTTAGCATTCAGGCAATCTAATTTCTTCTCGGGGCAGGACGCATCTCTCCCATATCCTTGGAAAATATCACCCTCCACTTAAACTACAACACAGGGCAGGCTCTTAGTGTAAGATTGTTCTAGTGGGTTCAGAGTTCTTTTTGCCATACGGCTAAAACTGCCCTCCTATAGATAGCCAGCACTGGTGTGAGTTCTGCTGGTAGGCGTTGTATCCTCTGTCACAGAATGGCACCCCAAACACTTAATATACCTGCCATTGTTGTTTCTCAGGTCTTCCCCTCCCCCGCCCCCACTGCTTCCAGTCCCACCTACCAGGATCTTGCAACTGTCCTTCACGTGACCTGTTCAAGGTCTTCTAAAAAAATTTCAGCAAATTATAGCATGGCATCCACATCGGCTACTCAGTGTGGCTTGCTTGGTTGAGAAATGTGGTGAAATCCCACGGGGGACCAAGCATCATGTAAAGTGCTATGCACGGGTACTCAGAAAAAGGAAATCACTTCTACGAGAATTACGACTGCAAGGTCTTGAACTAACAGTCTTGTTCTACTAGGTTTGAAATGAATGAAGCTCAAACAAATCCCTGCTATCTGGAACGAGTGGCTACATTTTATATACTGACTTATTCAGTCATTTGTTCAAGAAATAAATATATTTTCATTGGCCCTGAATATGTTTTCTGTGCCAAAGATTGCTCGGGACTCTGGCAACTGACACATGCTTCTTTGGTTATAGAATCAAAGACTAGGGACTGAACCCCAAGAAGCAGGCTTGCTTCTGGTGCCCTCAGCTCTCTGAATATGGTGACTGCATTTCACTTCTTACCTACTTGGTAATAGCTCTGGATTTCTATGAGCCAGAAACTCAGAATGGCTTACACTTTAGGACTCCAACCACAATGTCTGTTCATGTCATCCGGAAATCTCGAGCTCCTCTCTTGAATAACTTTGAAAGATAAGACCAGTAGGGTAAAATGAATCACTATGGCTTGAAGATAGGTAAGAGGATGGGCATAGAATTGGCACATTCCACACTAATCAGGTCTTAGTTAGAATGTCGAACCAGCAGAAAAATTCAAAGGACTTAGAACCAATTCAACAAACCCTTCAGGAATGTGCTTCCGGTCAGAAAGTTCTGTGAACAGGCACGGCTCTACACAGCACACATTTCCACGCTGGGGAATAGGAGGGAGACCCAAGCGTGCTTTGGGGGGCACTTAGAATCCAGCGGGAACAGGAACCACATGTAGGAGGGTACCTTTAAAATCCCCACACCTATCAGTGTGGTACACAGCTACATCCATGCTGCTGAAGTGGTTCGTGCATTAGTGAAATTGGGCAAAACCAGGGAGATAATGCATCCATGGATATGTTTGGCAGGAATATCAAAATTAGTAAGAAAGAGGAGAGCTAGAATGAAGGGGGAGAAGGGTGTGGGAGGGGTCAGGGCCCCCATCATGACCAAGCCCAGGACAGGCAGGTACAGAGACCATGTTGGCTGTTTGGGAGGATGGAGACCCATGCCAATTCCACGTACATCTCCATCACCCCAGGACCCCTCAACTCCACCAGATACAGCTGGGCTCAGCACAGGGGCAGGGGCAGTGTTTGTTTTACAGATGAAGAAATGGAGACCCAGACTGGGGAAGAGGTTTATCCGAAGTCACGTAGCCACAGGGCTGGAACTCAGGCTCCTAGCTCACGGCCAAGTGTGTTCTCTTCTGTATGAAGCTGTGCTTCCGATTGCCTGGTCTAAAGGAGGGTGTCACCCATGATGTAGTGGTATCTTTGATAAGTCAGGGAGAATAGGTTCCGGCTGTCCTATTCCAAGAAAGAAGAGTGCTCAGGGGGAAAGGTTTCAAAGCTGCTCGTGGTGGATGCATGGGAGGTGGGGACATGGGGAGCGAGTTCTCTGAGGCTGGTGGACAGAGCATCTTCAGTCACCCAGTCCAGGAGAGTCTGAATAGCTCACTTACAGCTCAGCATTCCAGGTCCACATCTGCAGGAGAAGCAGGGTCACCGGTGAGAGCTGACACCTGACGTCTTCTCGAATTGCTTTGTTCAGTCTCCTTGTCTTCAAGGCAAGACCTCCACATATTCACTGTTACTGTTCTCTGGGGAAAGAAACAGAAGACCAGCCATGAGGATCA